>NC_081573.1:23512212-23539059 GCF_022355385.1 Mustela nigripes
GTGTGATAGAACAAATCAATAAGAGAAAAGAGAAGAACCACATGGTCCTCTCAATTGATGCAGAAAAAGCATTTGACAAAATCCAGCATCCGTTCCTGATGAAAACGCTTCAAAGTATAGGGATGGAGGGAACATTCCTGAAACTCATCAAATCTATCTATGAAAGACCCACAGCAAATATCATCCTCAATGGGAAAAAGCTTGCGTCCTTCCCGTTGAGATCAGGAACATAAGCATGGCTTATCACTCTCACCACTCTTGTTCAATGTAGTATTAGAAGTCCTAGCAACAGCAATCAGACAACAAAGAGAAATAAAAGGTATCCAAATTGGCAATGAAGAAGTCAAACTCTCTCTCTTCGCAGATGACATGATTCTTTATATAGAAAACCCAAAAGACTCCACCCCAAACTACTAAAACTCCTAGAGCAATTCAGCAACATGGCAGGATACATAGTAAATGTACAGAAATCAGTGGCTTTCTTATACACTAACAATGAAAATACAGAAAGGAAAATTAGAGAATTGATCCCATTTACTATAGCACCAAGAGCCATAAGATACCTGGGAATAAACCTAACGAAAGAGGTAAAGGATCTGTACTTGAGGAACTACAGAACACTCATGAAAGAAATTGAAGAAGACACAAAAAGATGGAACACCTTTCCATGCTCTTGGATCAGAAGAATAAACAATGTTAAAATGTCTATACTGACTAGAGCAATCTATACTTTTAATGCCATTCCAATCAAAATTCCATTTTTCAAAGATCTGGAGCAAATAATCCAAAAATTTGTATAGAATCATAAGAGACCCTGAATCGCTAAGGAAATGTTGAAAAACAAAAATAAAACTAGCAGCATCACGTTACCTGATTTTTTACTACAAAGCTGTGATCACGAAGACAGCATGGTACTGGCATAAAAACAGACACATAGACCAGTGGAACAGAGTAGAGAGCCCAGTATGGACCCTCAACTCTATGGGCAAATAATCTTTTACAAAACAAGAAAAAATATACAGTGGAAAAGGACAGTCTCTTCAATAAATGGTGCTGGAGAAATTGGACAGCTATATGTACAAGAATGAAACTCTACCACTCTCCTACACCGTACAGAAAGATAAACTCAAAATGGATAAAAGACCTCAATGTGAGACAGGAATCCATCAGAATCCTAGAGGAGAACATAGGGAGTAACCTCTTTGATATCAGCCACAGCAACTTCTTTCAAGATATGTCTCCAAAGGGAAAGAAAACAAAAGTGAACATGAACTTTTGGGACTTCATCAAAATCAAAAGGTTCTGCACAGCAAAGGAAACAGTCAACAAAACATAGAGGCAACTCACAGAATAGGAGGAGATATTTGCAAATGACAGTACAGACAAAAGGTTGATATCCAGGATCTATAATGAACTCCTCAAACTCAACAAACACAAAACTGATAATCATATCAAAAAATGGGCAGATGATAAGAACAGACACTTCTCCAATGAAGACATACAAATGGCTATCAGACACATGAAAAAATGTTCATCATCACTAGCCATCAGGGAGATTCAAATGAAAACCACATTGAGATATCACCTTACACCAGTTAGAATGGCCAAAATTAGCAAGACAGGAAACAACGTGTGTTGGAGAGGATGTGGAGAAAGGGGAATCCTCTTACACTGTTGGTGGGAATGCATGTTGGTGCAGTCTCTTTGGAGAAAAATGTGGAGATTCCTTAAGAAATTCAAAATAGAGTGACCCTCTGACCCTGCAATTGCACTATTGGGTATCTACCCCATAGATACAGATGTAGTGAAAAGAAGGGCCATCTGTACCCCAATGTTTATAGCATCAATGGCCACAGTTGCCAAACTGTGGAAGAACCAAGATGCCCTTCAATGGACGAATGGATAAGGAAGATGTGGTCCATATACACTATGGAGTATTATGCCTCTCTCAGAATGGATGAATACCCAACTTTTGTAGCCACATGGACTGGACTGGAAGAGATTATGCTGAGTGAAATAAGTCAAGCAGAGAGATTCAATTATACAGTTTCACTTATTTGGGGAGCATAACAAATAACATGAAGGACAATGAGTGATGGAGAGGAGAAGGGAGTTGAGGGAAATTGGAGGGGGAGATGAACCATGAGAGACTATGGACTCTGAAAAACAATCTGAGGGTTTTGACGGGGTGGGGGTTTGGAGGTTGGGTAGCCAGGTGGTGGGTATTAAAGAGGGCACTTTTTGCATGGAGCACTTGGTGTGGTGCAAAAACAATGAATACTGTTATGCTGGAAAAAAAAAAAAGAAATATTACTGCTGGGGTTTCATATCAGATATTTCACATAATTAAGATTTCACAGTTCAAATGATTGTTTGATGTTTTATTCTGGAAATTGATGCTGTTGTTCAACTAAGAAGAACTCATCTAGAGTTGTAGACATGGACATAAGCTCAGCAAGTATTTGACATTACTTTTTCAATTTCCAATTTTTCTTCCCAGTTCTCAGGTTTTATAGAAACTGGCCAAATGAGTTTGTGTGTTAGAATGAGAGGATTGAAAAGGAAATAGAAAGGTCAGCCTTGGTATGTAAAGAACTATTAAGCCCAGAATGAAAGAAGTGCTGAAAATCAAAGAAGACTTTATAGAGTTGGTATTAAGAGCATAGATCTTGTGGTGCCTGGGTGGCTGAGTTGGTTAAGCATCTGCCTTCTGCTCAGGTTGTGATCTCAGGGTCCTGGGGTCAAGCCACATGTTAGGATCATTGCTCAGTGGGGAGTCTGCTTCTCCCTTTTCTTCTGCCCCTCTGTACCATTCTTGCTTTCTCTAGATCTCTCTCTTCCTCTCCAATAAATAAATAAAATATATATTTTTGTAAAAAGTGCATAGACCTTGAGGCCCATATTCTAGCTCTGCCCCTTAGAAGCTGCGTGTTCTTTTCCAGGTCATATCATATCTCTTTATCTATTTCCTTATCTGTAAATAAGGAATAATAATAGTACCCACCTATGCTGGTTCTTCTGCCTTTGTCCCTCCAGACTGACCCTCCACCCTTCTCTGCTTAGCTTTCTGTCCCAGAAAGCTGATATTCCAAAAATACCTCACTCGGGCTCCCTTACACTCCAGCTTCCAATTGTATTTGTCTGATGCAAGACAGCAGCAGGAAGGTGGAAAGTAACAAAAAAAAAAAAAAAAAAAAAAGAGGTTAGGGTATTTGTTCCTCCTTCCACTCCCTGAAGATGCAAACTGGATGTCACTGAGTTTTGTTTTGTTTTGTTTTGTTTTGTTTTGTTTTGTTTTTATCTGTGACCACAGCTTCTATCATGCAGCCCCTCTTACAATGGCCACAGCATTCACTGAATTTTGGTACACCATTCTCTGTACTTGCATCTTCAGGCCAAGAAGATGCTATAAGTTGTGTTCCCTAAGAGCAGATTCTGAAATGGAGATTTGTATTCAAGGAGATTAATGGAAAAGACTCTTAGAGTTAACCCCTACAGGGAAAGAAATGAATCAAGATTTGGCAGAGGGAGTTTGTAGTCAAAGATTTCTGCTGATTATATGGACATCTCTGAAGTTGGGATAAACCTTCAAAGTTTACCGGACAGAACCAAGCCCCTATCCTTCACATGAAGAGCAGAAATTGAAAGCAAACAGCTGTCTTCAGTCAAGGCTATTCCTAGCCAAGGCAATTCCAAGCCAGAGGACTGGCTGCTATTGCCTGTACTTTAGTGCCACTGCCGCAAGCCAAAGGAATGAGTCCTCTGGGTCTGAACAAGGGACTTGGGCAGAGGATCATGCATCCTGTACAGAGTGATGATAGCTTTCTTCTACTGTAAAAACCTGAGGTACTCACATATTCTTTTATTCCCTTATCTTCACTCAAATCTCTCTAAATAGCCACTTATTTAAATTCCCTTTGTGTTACCATTAGTTTCTTGCTGGGACTCAGATGAATACAGCCCTTCATCAACTTCTTGTGAGAGTTACACAATTCGTAGCACACATTCAGGATATATAAACATTAATTATTATCCAGAAATGAGTCTTAACCATTTTCTGACAGTGAGTGCTCCCCAGGGTTTCCAGTTATTGGCCAGATTGACAAGAAGTTTCTAAAGGTAACGCAGTGGTGGGATAACTTGAAATAGAGAAAGTTTTCTTGGAGAAACTGATTTTTAGCAGGTTTTTAAGAGTCCAAAATAAAAAGTTAATTAGAAGTTATGCTACCAAAATGATGTAGGCACTTAATTGACTTGAAGAAGAAATTAAAAGAAAAATTTGGCTCCTGCTCTCACACAGTTTACAGTCCACTGGTAAAAGCAAAGTATACCAGGAATCAAGCAAATATGTGCTTTCAAATTGTGGTGCAAACAATGAATGAAGTGCACTGTTTGCAAAGACAGAGAATAACAGGGCTAGGGACAAATAGGTGGACAATGCAGCCTGTGAGTAACTGACATTTAAGCCAAGATAGCTGGGCAATATGTTAGCCTCAGGGCTATTATGGGTGACACTGGGGAAGCAAAGAGGAGTGGGATGGATATGGTGGTATGATATGAGGTAAGATCATGGAAGGAGGCAAGGGTCAGATCATAGGGTCTTCTAAGCCATTATAGAAAAGGGTTTTACTTCCAAGTGCAAGAGGACATCACTGGAATGTTTTAAGCAGGGGAAAGATGTCATTGAATTTATGTTTATAATAAATAGTGGTGACTCTTACATGGGAAAAAAAGGACTGGGAATAGGTAGAGCAGAGAGATTGGTAGGTTATGAATGTGTATCCAAAGAGCAGTGGTAGTAGTTTTGATAGCTTGGTGGCATTGATCCTGGAGAGAAAAGGACAAGTTCAAGATATATTTGGGCTTGATAATGACTGGGGTATGAGAGGAGATGGAAAGGTAGGAAATAAGGACAATTTGATGGCTTAAACAATTAAGTGGATGGTGATGACATTTACTGAGATGGGAAGTGTGGCAAAACAAGTCTAAGGGAAAGTGGAAGTCTTCATTTTGCACATGTTGACTTTTAGATGTCTTCAGGCAGAAATGGCAAGTAAGCAGATATGTGTTTTTGTTGCTCAGAAGAGGCATCCGGCCTGGCAATATGGGGGCATCAGTGGTGACCAGAAGATATCAAAAACCATAACAAGATATCAAAAACCATATCAAAAACTAGTAAAAGAGTCGAAAAGAATATAACAAAGAAGCATACCTGAGACCTAACTGAGAGAAATTCAATATTTAACAGATTAGTTAAATATTTATTGAGTATTACTTAAGTCAAAGCGTAAATGTTGCTATATGAATAATTTTATCACACATATTCAATGCATTTTGCTTTTTAAAACCATTTTTTCCTGGTCACAAATAATTCAAATATGCTTACCTATATCTGACATATTTGGGCCACTTCTGGCAGGGATCATACATTCACATTTTCAGTATGATGCCGAAGGCCATAGGAATAAGATCTCTGCTTCCAGCCCAAGATAGAGGTTTTTAGAGATAAATCACTGGCCAGAGGATGCCATGGTCATCTTTGGCTAAGTAGATCCCCTAGAAGGGTGTGGCTCAGCATAAACCTCAGAGCATTGTAGGGGTCAGAGTCTATGGCCCTTCTTTCTGTTAGTGTTCCCCTTGCTAACAAGCCACTGCTTGTCTCAGATGTTCATACCATATGGTTTCTGGAGCATTCCTGTAAGTAGGGCCATCTGCTTCATGCTACAGTGTCATTAGAACAACTATGACAAAGGTGAAACACAAACTTGAATAAATCAGGCCTCTCTGATTAGGCTTTTCCATGGAGGATATGTACTGTCTTCCTGGTGATTTTTCACTGACACCCTCTATCCCAAACTCCTAACTCCAGACCAGCCTGGAAATCACCCAAACAACTTCCAAAATTTGATCAAATGCAGAAGAGTTCCTAAAAATAAGAAGAAAAGCCCCCCAGGAGCATTTGTAGCCTAATTGAAATATTTCTTGGAAGGAGGCAATAAATTCAAAGAAATAAATTGCAAATGGAAGACATTCAACCCATGAGTTTGTCATGAATTTAAGATCTAGAATACCATTTAATGCCCAACACTCAGGGACCACCAACTTTCAGATAAAACTAACCTCACATACAGATACCATAACAAGGAAGGGCAAGATGGTGGAGAAGTAGAAGACCCTGTTTCAACCGGTCCTCTAAAGTGAGCTAAATATCTACCACAACACTCTGAACACCCATGAAATCAGCCTGAGATGTAGGATTATACACTGCTGGATTCTACAGGGGCAAAAGACACCAGTAGAGAGGTAAAGTGGTGTGGGAATTCTCAGACTGATAGAGGAGGATAAACAGAAAGAGGAGAGCACCAGAAGCAATCCATTGGAAACTAAAACCCCAATACTAAAGTGCCTTGTGGTTGGGGAGCAGCATTAACTTGGAGTCTGGTTAAAAGCACTCAAAAAGAGCAAGAGTCCTCAGGGGGAAACTGGTGGAATTGGGCAGTCTTGGGCACAGGCCTAAGCCTGTGGACCCAGGATGGCCACCACTGGCAACCACCCAAGCTGGAGAAAGTGCAGCAGTGTTACACCGAGTTTTTGTGTCTGAGAAACCACCAAGGAGCCAACACTGATGCAATCACATGAGGGTTTATTTAACAAGCTTAAGCTTGGGCCTAAGTATACCCAACACAGTGGAGTAGGGACTTGGACCCTGAGATTAGTTAAGGCAGGGGTATTTATGGGTTCCTGTTACTAAAGCAGGGTGGGGATTCCTGTTACTAAAGCAGGGTGGGTGTTTCTGGAACCAAAGCAGGGTGGGGATCTCTGGAACTAAAGCAAGGTAGGGCTTCCTGTTACTAAAGCAGGGTGGGGGTCTCTGGAACTAAAGTAAAGTAGGGGAAAATTCAGCCCTTGGGCAAAAGGGTCTGATAGGGCTTCCAGAGCTAAGATCACTCTACTTATGCTAAGGCTAAACCTGAGGTAGGATGGCCTTAATTTTTCTCGGCCTCCACATTTCCCCCTCTCAGAGGAACCTAAGGAAGGACCCAATCATGGGTCTAGGCTGGTCTCAGCAACAAGGTCCGGTGGTTGGTATTGCTGTCTGAGTACCATGAGCTGAACTGTACTGATTCTGTCTTTGACAAAATTAAGCAACATTAGTGGGGTAAGTGAGAATGGCACAGTCTTAGCTTTAGGGGATTGTCCTAGTTGGGCTGACTTTTCCATTCTGGGACAAAGTCCTTGAGAACAGTGTGTGGGTCAGCTGGCCGGACGTGGGTGTAGTGGACCCAGGGAGTAATCCCGTCGACCTTGAGAGCGGTGGGAGTGGTCAGGATCATGATGTAGGGTCCCTTCCAGTGTGGTTGAAGTGTCTGGTATTGGTATCTCTGGACGTACACCCAGTCACCCGGCTGATATTGATGGGGGTCCAGGGGTGGCCCAGTCTCATAGAGGGCTCTCAGCTTAGGCCACACCTGTTCTTGGATTCATTGTAATGTTTGGAGGGAGAAGAGGAGTTGGTGATCATCAAACTCAGCAAGCACCTCAGATTTTAAATTGGGAATAATAGGTGAAGGAATAGCAAACATGATCTTGTAAGGGGTAAGTCCCATCTTACATGGGGAGTTTCACACCCTATATAGGGCTAAGGGGAGGAGAGTCACCCAATCCCCGCCAGTCTCCAAGGCTAGTTTAGTCAAGGTCTCTTTTAATGTTCTGGTCATCCTCTTCACCTGTCCTGAGCTTTGGGGCTTATATGTGCAATGTAATTTCCAATCTGCCCCAAGTACTAGTGCCATTCCCTGTGTTACCTTAGAGATGAATCCTGGTCTGTTGTCTGATGCAATCTTAACAGGAAAACCATATCTCGGTAAGATGTCTTCCAGCAGTTTCTTGGTCACTGTCTGTGTGGTTTCATGTTTGGTTGGAGATACCTCTGTCCATCCTGAAAAAGTATCTACAAATACCAGTAAATACCTGTATCTGTATTTTCCAGGTTTTATCTCAGTGAAGTCCACTTCCCAGTAGGGTCCTGGGTGGTCCCCCCAGAGATGGGTGCCTGGGTAAGATCCATGGGCGGTGGCATTAGTTAATTGGCATGCATGGCAGCTTGCCACAATCTGTTCGATCTTTGATCGTGAGTCTTTGATAGTGATCTTTGCATGTTGCATCAAGTCTTCCATTTTTTTTTGTTCCCATGTGTATACTCCTGTGCATTTTGGATAGGAGTCACTGTCCCAGTTCCTCTGGTAGGATTATGTTGCTATCTGCAGCCCTCCACCAACCATGTAAGCATTGTGTCCTGGGCAGACACCTAATCCATTGTAAGTCTGTGTCAGCGTAGTTGGGGTTGTCTGGCAAGCTTGGTGCTCCCGGATCGGGCAGTGTGGTCACCAAAACATGGTCCACTGAAAGAGCTGCCTCTTTTGCCTTTAAGTTGGCCAGCCTGTTTCCCCTGGCCACTGGCGCATTTGCTTTTTGATGTCCTAAACAATGGATAATGGACAGTGCCTTAGGCAGCCAGAGGGCCCTTAGGAGTTTGAGGATTACTGCCTTATTTTTAATAGTCTTTCCTTCTGCTGTTAAGAGCCCTCTTTCTCTATAAGTGGCTCCGTGGATGTGGGCTGTGGCAAAGACATACCTGCTATCAGTATAGATGTTTATCCACTTGCCTGCTCCCATTGTTAGTGCCTTGGTTAGGGCAATCCATTCTGCACATTGGGCAGAAACTCCAGCCACCAACAGTTCCGCCCAGTCTCTGTCTCTGTGGTCATAGCTGCCTCCACATACCTGGTTCCTTCCTGGACAAAGCTACTGCCATCTGTTTACCAGGTGTCATCTACATTTGGCAGCAGTTGGTCCTGGAGATTGGCTCTGACTCTGTGCACCTGGGCCAGGATTTCTTGGCAGTCATGTGTGTGTGTGGGGGGGGTGTCCCCATCAGGGTTAGGGAGCAGTGTTGCTGGGTTTAGGGGTGTTGACACCTGAAACAAAATTCTGGTATGGTTCAAAACCAAGCTCTGGTAATGGGTCAAGTGAGCATTGCTGATCCATCAGTCCAGGGGTTGTTTGAGTACCCCTTCAATGGCATGTGGGGTAGTGATGTATAGTTCCTGCAACCAGTGGTCAATGTTGGTCATTGGTTCTGGGGCATTTGGTGAAGATGATATTCATCTTCCAGGTTCATGACAAGCACCTGGATCTGGTGTCCCTCTTTATCCAGAACGTTTGCCCCTTCAGGGTGGAAACTAACTTGGGCTCCCATCTTGGTGAGTAGATCCCGGCCTAACAGGGGGTAGGAGCACTCAGATGTGACGATGAAGGAGTGGGTTACCCAGCCTATGCTGAGATCCACTGTTTTTTTGGGTAGTATATGAATATTGTTTAGTGCCTGTGGCCACCTGTACCCATGAGGTCTTATTTGCCAACTTCCCTTGAGGTTGTAGCAAGACAGAGTGCTGTGCCCCAGTATCTATTAGGGATTTAATTGGTTCCCCCTCCATTTTAAGGGTTACCCTGGGCTCAGGGAGGGGTGCTGAACCCCGACTTTAACCCGAGAGTTAGAGTCATTGAAGACGACCTCCAAGATAGTAATGGAGGTTTGGTCTTTTGTCTGGGGATTCCTTTAACCAGATGTAGACCCTTTCCTGCAATAAGCACACTGGTTTCTATTCAGTTTGGGGCATTCTAGGTGGGGGGAGGGCATGCCCCTTACCTTCTCCTGAAGCCGGCTTCTTGAGGCATCTCTGTTTTTCATGTGGGCCATCCATGGTCATGGCCAGTAGGATCTTAGCCAGGTTCCGAGTCTGACAGTCACATATCCTAGCCTGTTGCTCCTCCAGGGTCTCTCTGTTATTGTAGACTCCTTCTGCCACCACTCTCAGATCCTGTAGGCTCTTCTCTCCTAGTCTTTCTACCCACTGTAATTTCCTTTTAATGTCCGGAGCAGCTTGGATAACAAAAGCCATAACTATGACAACTTTGCTCTCCAGGGCCTCTGGATTCATAAGGGTGTACTGTCTGAATGCCTCTATGATCCTTTCTAGGAATGCCACCGCACTCTCATCTTTACCCTGTTTTACATCACATACCTTGACCAGATTGATAGGCTTGTGTGCTGCAGCCTTGACACCTGCCATTAGAGTCTGGCAGTAGACCCAGAGCCTCTCCTTACCTTCAGCCGAGTTGTAGTCCCAAGCAGGGCGAGACAAGGGGAAAGCTGCAATTATGAGATTGGAATTCTGAGTTGGCTGTCTGTCGTAACCCAGGACAGACTTCCAGGCTTCCATCTGGATTCTCTCTCTTTCCTCAGTGGTAAAGAGGACCTGCAAGAGCTGCTGACCGTCATCCCAGGTGGGCTGATGGGTGAAAAGAACAGTATCCAAAGAACCACCACAGGTTCCCCATAAAACTGTAAAACCGAACATCAGGAGAAAACAATATATTAAGCTCCCAGTTCTGCCCTAAATCCTGTATATTTCATAGATACAACTTTTTTTTTTTTAATTTGACCTCACGATTCTTATTCTTTTAATTTCTTTAATGTACCTAACATTACAACTAGAGGTTTAATACAACATACTCTATAATAACATTTCAACTTGAACATTTTTCATACATATACTTGTGTTTTTCATTTTTTCTTTTTACTTTTTAAATAAATGTAAGGTAATCCTTTTTCCCTTTTCAATACTACACCTATATATAAACCAGTTTTAATCTCCCTTTATTCCTGGATTGTTGACTCCTTTTACAAAGATAACAAGATAAAAACAGAAAGAACCAAAATAACCTTCCTCGCCCACATTGAGGATTTATTTTTTCTTCTGTCAGTGTTTCTGTGTATTTGTATTTGTTTTTGTTCTTGTATTGTATAAATCTTATTCTTGGGGTTCTTTTTAGCTGAGCTCTTTTTTTTTTCTTCTCTTTTCTGTCATTTACTTTTGTTGGTCTTTTTAATTGTCGTTTTTGTTTATATAAATTATAAATCTTACTTTTGGGGCTCATTCTGCTAGGGTTTTCTCCTTTTCTTTCTCTTTATTTTTTCTTTATTCTTTCTTTTTGGTGGTGACTTCCAATCACTCTGAAACATTCCAGGGTGCACGTTCCCTGGATCATGGTTGATATATTCATCAATACATCCCCTCAACCACCTCTCACCAAAATGACTAGGAAGAGGAACATCCAAAAGAGGAAAAATTCAGAGATTGTGCCTTCTGCCACAGAACTATTGGATATGGATATAAAGAGTATATCAGAAAAGGAATTCAGGGTAACAATTATCCAGGCAATGGCTTGGTTGGAGAAAACCATTAGTGACAACATAGAATCTCTAAGGGAAGAAGTGAGAGCCACCAGCACAGAAGTTAAAAATACTAACAATGACATCAAATCTAATCTGAATACTCTAACAGCTAGGGTGACGGAGTCAAAAGATCAAATTAGTGATCTAGAAGACAAATTGATAGAAAAGAAGGACCAGGAGGAGGCTTGGAACAAACAGTTTAGAAACCATGAAAAGAATTAGGGAAATAAATGATGCCATGAAACAATCCAACGTCAGAATCATTGCGATCCCTGAGGAGGTGGAAAAAGACAGAAGACTAGAAGATATAGTTGAACAAATTATGGATGAAAATTTTCCCAGTCTGGGGAATGGAACAAGCGTTCGTGTCCTAGAAGCAGAAAGAACACGTCCCAAGGAGGGAGACAAGATTGCAGGGAAGTAGGAGGAGGCCCCGTTTCAACCTGTACCCTAAAGTGAGCTGATTACCTTCCAAATAACTCTGATTACCCATGATATCAGCCTGCAATCAGAATTATACACGTCTGGATCTCTACAGGGGCAGAAGAAGCCAGTGGGTAGGGAAAGCAGAGTGGGAATGTTGGACTGATATCAGAAGATAAAAAAAGGGGGAGGGAGCCACCAGAGGCAACCAATTGGAAAGTAATACCCCTAATATGAGAGTGCCCTGCATCTGGGGACCAGCATTAACTTGGAGACTGGTTGAAAGCACTCAGAAAGAGTAAAGGATCCTGGGGGTGGGGGGGAATTATGGGAATCAGAGTGGCTAGGAGCAGAGGCTTAAGTCCCAGGACCCAGGACAGCCTCCCCTGGTGCGAAGCCAGAGAGAGTGTGGTGGAGAAACCAGGTTTTGGTCCCTGAGCTGGAAGTCTGCCTGAGAACGCAAGGGGTCCAGCTCCTGTGAGGCTGGGAACCTCGCGAAATGGCAGAAAGCCAAGCCGTGCTACAGAGCCTGAGATGCGTTCGCCCTTCACCCTCCCCTGAGAGAGGTGTGCAAAGGCCCAAACTGGTGCTCTCGGACCTGCACCCTTCTACCAGAGCCTGAGATGTGCACGCGACCCACAGCCTCCCCTGAGAGAGGTGTGCGCAAGCCTGGTGCTCTAAGACCCAGAAAGACCAGGCATTCCCAGCCAAGGCCAGCGGGAAAATCTCAGTGTACAATCACTGTTTAGAACCTCTCTGGCAGTCTGGAACTGCCCAGACAGCCCCTGCTGCCATGGTTTTGGGTACAAGCAGAAGATCCTGCATCCCCAGACCATGACTCAGAAACTGCTCTGCCAGCGGCCAAGGAGGAATTTAGATGGGCTCTGCAGCACCCACAGGAGACCAGGCTGAGGCTTCTCTCTGAGAGGGAGGTCAGGGTGCAGTTTGTTTTCCTCTAAACCCACAATAACCATCAAAAGCAGTCAAGGCGAGAGGGGAAAAAAAAAGTGAACAAACATAAAAACCTCCAGAGAACAAAAGCCTGAGAAAAGCCAGTTTCCTCAGAGCCTACCCCCTTGAGGGGGGCGGGAGGACTTAACTCAGAGAACATCATTGACTGGAAACCCACGTGGCAGGCCCCTCCCCCAATAAACCAACCAGGAAAAAAAAAAAAGAAAAAAAAAAGAAAAAAAAAAGACTACATGAAAACAACTACCACTATTTCATAAGACGACTTTTATTTTTAACTCGTTCCCACTATTCTGGGTCATTTTCTTTTTATATAGATAATTTTTAACCTATTTACCATCACAGTGAGATGTCCAGTATATCAAATTCCATAATAACCTTCTAAACTGAACTTTTTGATACATACACCTGTGTTTTTCTTTTGCATTTCTATTTTTTTAATTTTTTTTCTAAATTTTAGTTTAGCTTAGTCTAGTTTATTTCTTT
Source organism: Mustela nigripes (assembly GCF_022355385.1). Lineage (NCBI taxonomy): Eukaryota > Metazoa > Chordata > Mammalia > Carnivora > Mustelidae > Mustela > Mustela nigripes. The sequence continues at coordinate 23,525,390 of NC_081573.1, forward strand.
TTAATTTTTATTTTCTAATATTCATATAGAGTTAAACTTAAATAAAAGGTAATCCCCTTTCCCCAATCAATGCTACCCTATAGGTAAACCAGTTTTTAATCCCCCTTTATCTTAGGAAAGTTGAGTCCTTTAACAAAGATATCAAGATACATCCAGGAAGAATCAAAACAACCTTCCTCACCCACACTGAGAATTTATAACCACTCTCCCATCTTTTTCTTCCACCAATGTTTCTGTGTTTTTGTGTTTGTCCTAATAGTATATGAATCTTACACTTGGGGTTCTTTTTGATGAAGTTCTTCCTTTATTTGCTTACATATATATATTTTTTCTCTTGTCATATATTTTGTCACTCTTTTTGTTTGTCTGTTTTTGTTTGTATACTTCATCAATCTTATTTTGGGGCCCATTTGAGCTGAACCTTCTCTTTTATCTTCCTTTTCTTTCCTGTCTCTCTCTCTTTCTCTTTCTTTTTTTTTTTTCTTTTTCTTTTCTTTTTTCTCTCATTTGGGAGGGGAACCCTGATTGCTCAGAAGCATTCCAGGGTGCACCTTCACTGCACTACTGTGGATACATCCAGCTACATCCGTTCAGTTATCTCTCACCAAAATGACTAGGAGGAGGAATGTCCAACAGAAGAAAAATACAGAGGATGGGCCTTCTGCAACAGAGTTAACAGCTATCAACATAGACAATATGTCGGAAAGAGAATTCAGGCTAACAATTATCCAGGCAATAGCTAGGTTGGAGAAAGCCATGGATGACCAAATGGAATTGATTAGGGCCGAACTGAAAGTGAACAGGGATGATGTTCACACTGTTAGGGCAGAGCTGAAAGTTACCAGGGCTGAGGATCACAATGCTCTCAATGAGTTCCAATCTAATCTAAATTCTCTCAAAGCTAGGGTAACTGAGACAGAAGAATTAGTGATCTGGAGGACAAACAGATAGAGAGAAAGGATCAGGAGGAAGCCTGGAACAAACAGCTTAGAAACAACAAAAACAGAATCAGGGAAATAAATGATGCCATGATATATTCCAACATCAGAATTATTGGAATCCCTGAAGGGGAGGAGAAAGAAATAAGTCTAGAAGATATGGTGGAACAAGTTCTTCATGAAAATTTTCCAAATCTCGTAAATGGAACCAGCGTTCATGTACTAGAAGCTGAACGGTTTCCACCCAAGATTATAGATTCCAAAAAAAAAAAATCAAGGCACCTGGTAGTCAAATTGAGGAATTGTAACTGTAGATACAATCTCTTGAAAGCTGCTAGGACAAAGAGGCTCCTTACGTACAGAGGATAGCCCATCAGAATAACGTCAGACCTGTCCACAAAGACCTGGCAAGCCAGAAATGGCTGGCAAGATGCATTCAGTGCACTAAAGAAGAAGAACATGCAGCCTAAAATACTTTATCCAGCAAGACTGACATTCAAAATGGATGAAGAGATAAAGAGTTTCCAGGACCGACAAGGCTTAAAAGACTATGCAAACACCAAGCTGCCGCTGCAGGAAATGTTAAGGGGGGTTCTATAAAAGAGGAAAAATCCTAAGAATAGCATTGAACAGAAATATAGAGACAATCTACAGAAAGACTTCAAAGGTTAGACGATGTCAATAAAAACGTATCTATCAATAATCACTCTCAACGTGAATGGCCTAATGTACCCATGAAACGACACAGGGTTGCAGATTGGATAAAACGACAGGACCCATCCATATGTTGTCTACAAGAAACCCATTTTGAACCTAAGGATACACCCAGACTGAAAGCAAAGGGATGGAGAAACATCTTTCATGCTAATGGGCCTCCAGAGAAGGTCGGGGTAGCGATTCTCATATCAGATATATTAGATTTTAAACTAAAGACTGTAGTCAGAGATACAGAAGGACACTACATAATTCTTAAAGGGACTATCGACCAATATGATCTAACAATTGTAAATGTCTATGCCCCCAATATGGGAGCAGCCAATTACATAAGAAAACTGTTAATCAAGATAAAAAGTCATATTTATGAATACATTAATAGTAGGAGATCTTAACACGCCTCTCTCAGATATAGACAGATCATCGAAGCAGAAAATCAATAAAGAAACAAGAGCATTGAATGACACATTGGACCAGATGGACCTCATATATATATATATATATATATATATATATATATATATATATAACATTCCACCCTAAAACAACAGAATACTCATTCTTCTCAAGTGCACATGGAACCTTCTCCAGAATAGACCACACCACACACTGGGTCACAAATCAGGACTCAACAAATACCAAAAGACTGAAATGATTCCCTGCATATTCTCAGATCACAATGCTTTGAAACTGGAGCTCAATCACAAGGAAAAGTTTGGAAGGAACTCAAACACCTGGAAGCTATAGACCACCTTGCTTAAGAATGCTTGGATCAACCAGAAGATCAAAGAAAAACTTAAAGAATTCATGGAAACCAATGAGACTGAAGACACTTCGGTCCAAACCCTATGGGATACAGCAAAGGTGGTCCTAAGGGGGAAATACATAGCCATCCAAGCCTCACTCAAAAAATAAAAAAAAAAATTGAAAAATCCAGAATACACCAGCTCTTTTACACCTTAAAGATCTGGTAAATCAAAAACAAATGAAGCCAGCCCATGCACAAGAAGGGGAGAATAATCAAGATCAGAGCAGAGATCAATGAGATAGAAAATAGAGATACAGTAGAACACAACAAAACTAAAAGATGGTTTTTTGAAAGAATCAATAAGATTGATAAACCACTGGCCAAACTAATCCAAAATTAAAGAGAGAGGACCCATATTAATAAAATTGTGAATGAAAGGGAGAGATCTAATGACTAATACAAAAGAAATGTAAACAACCATCAGAAGTTATTACCAAAAGTTATATGCCAATAAGTTAAGCAACCTCGAAGAAATGGATACTTTCCTGGAAGCCTATAAACTTTCAAAACTGAATTAGGAAGAAATTGACAACCAGAATAGACCAATAACTGGTGTCGAGATTAGAGCAGTGATCAAAAACCTCCCAGAAAACAAGAGCCCAGGACCTGAAGGATTCCCTGGGGAATTCTACCAAGTTTTCAAAGAAGAAATAATACCTACTCTCCTGAAGTTTTTTCAAAAAATAGAAACAGAAGGAAAACTCCAAGACCTTTCACTGATGCCAGCATTACCCTGATCCCCAAACAAGGTAAAGACCTCATCAAAAAGGAGAATATCAGACCAAAATCCCTGAAAAATGTGGATGCCAAGATTCTCAACAGGATCCCAGCTAATAGGATCCAACAGTACATTAAAAAGATTATCCACCATGACCAGCTGGGATTTATCCCTGGGATACAAGGGAAGGTCAACAACTGCAAATCAATCAATGTGATAGAACAAATCAATAAGAGAAGAGAAAACCACACGATCCTCTCAATTGATGCAAATAAAAATATTTAACAAAATACAGAATCTGTTCCTGATTAAAGCTCTTCAAATTAGGAATAGAGGGAACATTCCTTCAACTTCACCTCAAATCTATCTATGAAAAACTCAACACGAATATCATCCTCAATGGGAAAAAGCTGACAGCTTTTTGAGATCAGGAACACGACAAAGATGTCCACTCTTGCCACTGTTTTTCAACATAGTACTAAAAGTCCTAGCAACAGCAATCAGACAGCAAAAAGAAATAAATGTATTCACATTGGCAAAGAAGAAGTCAAACTCTCTCTCTTTGCAGGTGACATGATACTTCATATGGAAAACCCAAAATACTCCATCCCCAATCTACTAGAACTCATAGGGCAATTCAGTAAAATGGCAGAATACAAAATCAATGTACAGAAATCAGTTGCTTTCTTATACACTAACAATGAAAATATAGAAAGGGAAATTAGAGAATCTCTTCCATTTACTATAGCACCAAGAACCATAAGATACCTGGGAATAAACCTAACCAAAGAGGTAAAGGATCTGTACTCAAGAAACTACAGAACACTCATTAAAGAAATTGAAAAAGACACAAAAAGATGGAAGACCCTTCCATGCTCATGGATCAGAAGAATAAACATTGTTAAAATGTCTATACTGCAACCCACTGAATGGGAGAAGATATTCTCAAATGAATATCTTTTGGATATCTTTATAGATCCTGGATGTAATCCAAGAACTCCTCAAACTCAACACACACAAAACAGGTAATCATATCAAAAAATGGGCAGAAGATATGAACAGACACTTCTCCAAAGAAGACATACAAATGGCTAACAGACACATGAAAAATGTTCATCATTATTGGCCATCAGGGAGGTTTAAATAAAAACCACTTTGAGATACACCAGTTAGAATGACCAAAATTAACAAGACAGGAAACAACGTGTGGTGGAGAAGATGTGGAGAAAGGGGAATCCTGTTACACTGTTGTTGGGAATGCAAGTTGGTGCAGCCTCTTTGGAGAGCAGTGTGCAGATTCCTCAAGAAAGTAAAAATAGAGCTTCCCTATGACCCTGCAATTACACTACTGGATATTTGACCCAAAGATGCATATGTAGTGAAAAGAGGGACCATTGTATCCCAATGTTCAAAGCAGCAATGGCCACAGTTGCCCAACTGTGGAAAGAGCCAAGATGCCCTTCTACAGATGAATGGTTAAATAAGATATGGTCCATATATACAATGGAATATTATGCTTCCATCAGAAAGGATGAATACCCAACTTTTGTATCAACATGTACAGGAGTGGAGGAGATTATGCTAATTCAAATAAGTCAATCAGAGATAATCAATTATCCTATTGTTTCACTTACTTGTGTAGCATAAGGAATAACGTGGAGGACATTGGCAGTTGGAGAGAAGTGAGTCGGGGGAAATCAGAGGTAGAGACGAATCATGAGAGACTGTCGACTCTGAGAAACAAAGTGAGGTTTTGGAGAGGAGGTAGGGGGTTGGGTGAGTCAGGTGGTGTATATTAAGGAGGGCACATATTGTGTGGATCACTGGGTGTGGTGCATAAACAATGAATCTTGGAACACTGGAAAAAAATTAAATTAAAAAAAAAACCTCACATACAAAGAACATCTCTCTAATGATTGGGCCTGAGATATGCAGAGGAACCAACCTCTCCAAACATCTTAGAGAAATCAGACTTTCAGAATACAAAGGGGAGAAGTTAGAAAAGACAGCCTACCTTTCTTTCCTACATAATTGAGATTCATAAAACTCTTCTGACCACTGAGGAGTCTTCAGTTTATTAATTCTAGATTGAAATGGAATAATAGGAATAAATTTTCAGAGACATTTTGCTAGTATGGCAGGTCTTCCTCCCACTTCAGTCTCCTCTGAGACCAAACACTAAAATATCCCAACACCTAGGAGCAACCTGTTTGACAAAGGATGAATATTTAATGAGATATTTTCTTTAAGAGTTGGGTAATCAAATCAGATCTGAATTATCTAGTTTTCAAACATTTTCACATAAAATTAATTAGTTTTGGCAATTACGTAGTAGATAAACACCAAAACACTAGACCTTCCTAATTTCATGTTCACATTTTACACCCAGCTCCTTTAATTATCTTAAGGAGTTGCCTGTAGCATGACTTAAACATTAAGGAAGAGGAACCCACCAAATGATTTTACTTTTATGTCTGTGGAGCTCTTGATAAACTGAAAGCAGCACCAAACTTCTCCAAATACATTTTATTTTCATTAAATGGCTAATCTAAAACCAATCAACCAAGACATATATAGAATAGCTGTTCAGAATAAAAATGTGTGGCTCTTCTAGGATGCATATTAAAACAAATGCACAATAATTATCCAGGCGGACAGTACCTGTTAAGGAGAATCTGACTTTGAAGCAGTTGTTCACATTAATGATGGATGGACTGTAAGTTTGGATCTGTCTCACCAACAGTGCAACATTAAGAATACAGGTGTTTACATGTTAATTTAATTACTCATTAAAAATACCCAGAATAAGAAGAGGCTTCAAAGTCCTGGAAGAATGAATCAAATCCCATTGCCTAACATAAACTGGCTATTGTATCAGAATGAAACCAACAGCACATCAGAGCCAGACTTGAATCTGCAAAGGAAATTAGTAATAAGAAATGATAATAAGAAGTAAGATATCAAACTTGGTGTTGATGGTGTTAATTGGAAAATGGTTATAAAGAAAGTGAAAATGTTAGCTCCTTTCATGTCAATAAAAGGACTATGAGAACCTACACACTCAGTGATAAGTTTCCAATGATAGCTTTAGAGTAGGTCATAATTTGAAAATGGAGTTAAATTGTTCCCTTTGGGATCCAGTTGAAATTCTTCACTTCTGGGATCCCTAGAGTAGTGAGTGGATCCAGAACTCAGACTTAGGCAGGGTAGCCCTCTGTGCCCCATCTGCATCTTGTGGTAGCTTTCCCCCTTCTTTACTTGATCCCTTCAGGAATTTAAACCCTGGATATGGATATGAGCTGGATATATTTTCATTCACACATCATAACACTTTGTCCCACTGAAAAGCCAAAGTCCAAGAGGCTCTCCTAATACTGTTCATATTAACTTGGGTTTATGAGAATTTGTTTAGGATGAGAAGTTTACAAAGAAACCTAAGCTAGCCTCAGAATTGGAAACACTAAACATACCATGAAAGGATCTCATCCTTCACAGCATATTTCTAGGGTTCTGCTACCTGAAGTCTTTCCTTCTTCTTCCCCTCTCTCCATTCCCAGCCAGACTACCTGGGGACAGAAACCCCAAGCACCACATAGTGTATTTTTTCTCTTTCTCAAAAAATATTAACAATTAATAACAATATTAATCCCAAGCCCTGTGTGCCAAGGCCTTTGCAGAATGCCTATGTGGTTGCTATCAGTATAGCCCCACATTACAAATGAAAAAACTGAGGCTCAATAAATTGAAGCAGAAAGATGATGAAGCCAAGATTCAAACCCAGACAAATTCCAACAGCCACCTCTCTATTACTGGACTACATTCTACCTGAAGTGTCCTTGGAATACTTAAGTGTGAAGGACACCATAAGAAAATTTAATTGAATCCAGTCTTGTATTCTTCCAAATGCTAACATCTTTTCTCTGTTATCATTTACCTTTTGCTTGAACAATACGGAAAAGATTTTTTTTTTTGGTGGAAAAATTTCATTACTAGGAGTTTCTGCTTTATTCTGCACTGAGAACTACTTTCCACCAGACTCAGAATGGCTTTGCCTTTTGCATTTAAGCTCTTCAGATATAAAAAGACAGAAATCTTATCACTTCATGGTCTTCACTTCTCCATTTCAGAAACTTCCTTCACTAACTTTAACTATTCCTTGGAAGGCATAGTATTGCATCTCCTTCTCTATCCTGGCCACCTGCCTCAAAATATCTTCCTGATAACCAATGACATTTTTAAACCCTTGAGCCCAGAGGGAACAAGATGGTGGAGAAGTAGGAGGAGGCGCCGTTTCAACCTGTACCCTAAAGTGAGCCGATTACCTACCAAAGAACTCTGATCACCCATGAAATCAGCCTGAGATTAGAATTATACACTTCTGGATCTCTACGGGGGACAGAAGATGACAGTGGGCAGGTAAAGTGGAGTGGGAACATCGGACTGATATAAGAAGATAAACAAAAGGGCGAGGGAGCCACCAGAAGCGACCCATTGGAGAGTAATACCCCAATACGAGAGTGCCCTGTGATTGGAGACCAGCATTAACTTGGAGTCTGGTTGAAAACACTCAAAAAGAACAAAGGATCATGGGGGGAAATTGTGGGAATTGGGGCAGTTACGGACAGGGGCTTAAGTCCCCGAGTCCAGGACAGCCACCCCTGGTGCTGAGCCAGAGAGTGTGGCAAGGAAACCAGGTCTTGGTCCCTGAGCCACCAGCATGCCTGAGAGCATCTGTCTGGGTGGCAGCTCCCATGAGGGGCAGGGAGCCTGGCCAGCTGGCAGAACCACAGCCTTTTGCACTCTCCACATGCACATGCTACTAGAGACTGAGTTGCGCCCCACCCCACCCCCAGAGAGGTAAGTGGAGGCGCCAGCGCACAGAACAACAGCTGTTTGCATTTTCCACAAGCACTCTACCCTACCACAGTATGAGTCACGCCCCACACCCCTCCCTGAGAGAGATGCGTGCAGGTGCTAGCCGGCACTCTCTCAGACGCAGAGTCTGAGCGCTCCCAGCTCCCAGCAGGAAAATCTCAGTGTGTGGTCCCTGCTTGGAACCTCTCTGGAGGTCTGCATCTGATGAGGCAGCCACACCTATCAAGGTTTGGGGAACAAGTGGGAGTTCTTGTGACCCGAAAGACCATGACTGGGAACATGCTCTGCCAGCAGCTGAGGGGGAATGTATATGCTCTGGAACACCCTCTAGAACACCCAGAGGGGAACAGACTGAGGCTTCTCTCTGATATGGTGGTCTGGGGGCAGTTTAGTTTCCTCTAAACCTCCAAAAACCATCAAAAGCTGCCTAGGGGAGAGAAAACAAATGAACACACAAACAAAAAAAACCTCCAGAGAACGAAAGCCTGAAAAACCGGTTTCCTCAGAGCCCACCCCCTTTGATGGGTGCAGGAGGACTTAACTCAGGGAACACTGCCTGAAAAACCAAGTGGCAGTCCCCTTCCCCAGAAAGAAGGAAAAAAAAAAAAAAAAGGACAAGAGAACAACCACCACTACTTCATAGATACAACGTTTATTTTTTTAATTTATTTTTTTTATTTTGAGCATAACAGTATTCATTATTTTTGCACCACACCCAGTGCTCCATGCAATCCGTGCCCTCTATAATACCCACCACCTGGTACCCTGACCTCCCACCCCCCACCCCTTCAAAACCCTCAGATTGTTTTTCAGAGTCCATAGTCTCTCATGGTTCACCCCTCCTTCAAATTTCCCCCAACTATTTTTTTTTTTTTTTTTATATTGCCACAATACTTTTAATAGCAAAGGATTGGAAACAACCCCAATGACAGTCAGGGGTGACTGGTTGAATAAACAATGGTATGTATGACTTCAAAATGGAGCATTTAATAGAGCATTCTATCTGGTTCTATGGAATGATATTCAACATACTGTTACAGGAAAAAAAGCAAGACCAAGGAAAGTATGAAATAGTGTGCTATCATTTATCATGTGTGTGTGTATCTTTTTTTTTATTTAATGGAAGGGTGAAATGGAAGAAAAATTATCTAAGGCAGAAGGAAGAATAGGTAGAGGGGACTGCAGTTCTTTTTGTCCTTAGGGTTTTCCCCCAACTATTTTTAATTCATTTTCACTATTCTGGTTCATTTTCTATAGATAATTTTTTAACCTATTTACCATCACAGTGAGATGTCCAGTACATCAAATTCCATAATAACCTTTTAACCTGAACTTTTTGATACATATACACGTGCTTTTTCTTTTGCTTTTCTATTTTTAATTTTTTTAATTTGATTTTATTTTAGTTTAGTTTATTCTTTATTTTTATTTTTATTTTTTAATATTCATATAGGATTAAACTTCAAGGTAATCCGCTTTCCCCAATCAATTCTACCTCTATAGGTAAATCAGATTTTAATCCCCCTTTATCTTAGGAAAGTTGAGCCCTTTAACAAAGATATCAAGATACATCCAGGAAGAATCAAAATAACCTTCCTCGCCCACACTGAGAATTTATAATCACTCTCTGATCTTTTTCTTCTGTCAGGGTTTCTGTGTATTTGTTTTTGTCCTGGTAGTGTATAAATCTTATACTTGGGGTTCTTTTTAACGAGGTTCTTTTTGTTTGTTTGTTTTTATATATTTATTTTTTCTTTTGTCATCTACTTTTATCAGTCTTTTTGTTTGTCTGTTTTTGTTTGTATACCTCATAAATCTTACCTTGGTGCCCATTTGGGCTGGGCCTTCTTTTTTATTTTTTTCTTAATCTTTCTTTTTTTTTCCCTGTCTCTCTCTCTCTCTCTCTTTTTCTTTTTTCTTTCTTTTGGGTGGGAACGATTGATTACTCAGAAGTGTTCCAGGGTGCACCTTGACTGCACCATGGTCAATACATCCAGCTACATCTGTTCAGCCATCTCTCACCAAAATGACTAGGAGGAGGAATGCCCAACAGAAGAAAAATTCAGAGAAATGGCTTAGAAGCCATGAAAACAGAATTAGGGAAATAAATGAAGCCATGAAATGTCCCAGTACCAGAATTATTGGGATCCCTGAGGGGGTGGAAAAAGACAGAAGACTAGAAAATATAGTTCAACAAATTCTCCATGAAAATTTTCCCAATCTCACGAATGGAACCAGTGTTCATGTCCTAGAGGCAGAAAGTTTCCCCCAAAGATCATAGAATCTAGAAAGACCTCAAGAAACCTGATTGTGAAAATGATGAATCATAATTGTAGACAGGAGCTCTTGAAAGCAGCTAGGACAAAGTAATTCCTTGCATACAGAGGAAAGCCCATCAGAATAATGTCAGACCTGTCCACAGAAACCTAGCAAGCCAGAAAGGGCTGGTGAGATGCATTCAGGGCACTAAATGAGAAGAACATGCAGCCAAAATATTTTATCCAGAAAGACTGACACTCAAAAGGGATGGAAAGATAAAGAGTTTCCAGGACCAGCAAGGTTTGCGAAAGAGTACATGACCACCAAGCCGACACTGCAGGAAATATTAAGGGGAGGTTTATAAAAGAGGAAAAATCCTAAGAATATCATTAAACAGAAAAACATGGAGACAATCTATAGAAACAAAGACTTCACAGGTAACATGATGTCAATAAAAACGTATCTCTCAAAAATCACTCTCAAGGTAAATGGCCTAAATGCACCCATAAAACAACACAAGATTGCAGATTGGATAAAACGACAGAACCCATCCATATGGTGCTTACAAGAGACTTATTTCAAATCTAAGGATACATCCAAACTGAAAATGAAGGGATGGAGAACCATCTTTCATGCCAATGGGCATCAACAGAAGGCTGGGGTAGCAATTATCATATCAGATATATTAGATTTTAAACTGAAGACTGTAGTCAGAGATACAGAAGGACACTACATCATTCATAAAGGGACTATCCACCAAGAAGATCTAACAATTTTAAATATTTATGCCCCCAATATGGGAGCAGCCAGTTACATAAGAAAACTGTTAATCAAGATAGTCAGATTGATATGAATACATTAATAGTAGGAGATCTTAACACACCACTCTTAGTAAAAGATCATCCAATCAGAAAATCAATAAAGAAGAAGAGCATTGAATGACACATTGGACCAATGGACCTCATAGATATATACAGAACATTTCATGTAAAGCAACAGAATACTCATTTTTCTCGAGAGCACATGGAACCTTCTCCAGAATAGACCACATATCACAAATCAGGGCTTAACCAATACCAAAGGATTGAGATAATTCCCTGCATATTCTCAGATCACAATGATTTGAAACTGGAGCTTAATCACAAGGAAAAGTTCAGAAGGAACTCAAACACCTGGAAGCTAAAGACCACCTTGCTTAAGAATGCTTGGATCAAGCAGGAAATCAAGGAAGAACTCGAACAATTCATGGAAACCATTGAGAATGAAAACACTTTGGTCCAAAACCTATGGGATACAACAAAGGCAGTCCTAAAGGGGAAATACATAACCATCCAAGTCTCCCTCAAAAAAATTGAAAAATCCAGAATACACCAGCTGTCTCTACACCTTAAAGAACTGGAGAATCAACAACAAATCAAGCCAACTCCACACACAAGAAGGGAAATAATCAAGATTAGAGCAGAGATCAATGAGATAGAAACTAGAGATACAGGAGAACGCATCAATGAAACTAGAAACAGTTTTTTTGAAAGAATCAATAAGATCAATAAACTATTGGCCAAGCTAATTCAAAAGAAAAGAGAGAAGGCCCAAATTAATAAATTTATGAATGAAAAGGGAGAGATCACAACAAACACCAAGGAGATAGAAACAATCATCAGAAGTTATTATCAACAGTTATATGCCAATAAGTTAAGCAACCTAGATGAAATGGATGTGAATCAGAAAGAAATTGACAACCTGAAAAGACCAATCTCTAGTAACAATACTGAAGCAGTGATCAAAAACCGTTGAAAAAACAAGAGCCCAGGACCTGATGGATTCCCTGGGGAATTCTACCAAACATTCAAAGAAGAAATAACACCTATTTTCCTGAAGCTGTTTCAAAAAATTGAAGCAGGAGGAAAAATTCCAGACTCTTTCTATGAAGCCAACACTACCCTGATACCCAAACCAGGCAAAGACCCCACCAAAAAGGAGAATATCAGAACAATATCACTGATGAATATGGATGCTAAGATTCTCAACAAGATCCTAGCAAATAGGATCCAACAGCACATTACAAAGATTATCCACCATGACCAGGTAGGATTCATCCCTGGGTTGCAAGGAAGGTTCAACATTCATAAATCAATCAATGTGATAGAGCAAATGAATAAGAGAAGAGACAAGAAACACACAGTCTGTCTCTTCAATTGATGCAGAAAAAGCATTTGACAAAATGAGCATCTGTTCCTGACTAAAATGTTTCAAAGTATAGGGATACAGGGAACATTGCTGAACTTCATAATATCTATCTATGAAAAACCCACAGCAAAAATCATCCTCAATGGGAAAAAGCTCACAGCCATCCTGACAAGTATGCCCACTCTCAAGACTCTTGTTCAACATAGTATTAGAAGTCCTGGCAACAGCAATCAGACAACAAAGAGAAATAAAAGGTATCCAAATTGACAATGAAGAAGTCAAACTCTCTCTCTTCACAGATGACATGATGAAAAAACCCAAAACCTCCACCCCCAAACTACTAGAACTCATACAGCAATTCAGTATTGTGGCAGGATACAAAGGCAATGTACAGAAATCAGTTGCTTTCTAATACACTAAAAATGAAAACACAGAAAGGGAAGTTAGAGAATTAATTCCATTTTACCAAGAATAAACCTAACCAAACAGATAAAGGATCTGTACTCGAGGAACTACAGAACACTCATGAAAGAAATTGAAGAAGATGCAAAAAGATGGAAGACCATACCATGCTCTTGGATCAGAAGAATAAACATTGTTAAAATGTCTATACTGCCTAGAGCAATCTATACTTTTAATGCCATTCCGATCAAAATTCCACCAGTATTTTTCAAGGAACTGGAGCAAATAATCCTAAAATTTGTATGGAATCAGAAGAGACCCTGAATTGCTTAGGAAATGTTGAAAAACAAAAATAAAACTGGGGGCAATCACGTTGCCTGATTTCAAGCTTTACTACAAAGCTGTGATCACCAAGACAGCATGGTACTGGCATAAAAACAGACACATAGACCAGTGGAACAGAGTAGAGAGCCCAGTATGGACCCTCAACTCTATGGGCAAATAATCTTTGACAAAACAAGAAAAAACATACAGTGGAAAAAAAGTCTCTTCAATAAATGGTGCTGGGAAAATTGGGCAGCTATATGTAGAAGAATGAAACTCGACCATTCTCTTACACCGTACACAAAGATAAACTCAAAATGGATAAAAGACCTCAACGTGAGACAGGAATCCATCAGAATCCTAGAGGAGAACATAGGCAGTAATCTCTTCGATATCAGCCACAGCAACTTCTTTCAAGATAAGTCTCCAAAGGCAAAGGAAACAA
>NC_081573.1:23539159-23554046 GCF_022355385.1 Mustela nigripes
ACTAGAGGAGAACATAGGCAGTAATCTCTTCGATATCAGCCACAGCAACTTCTTTCAAGATAAGTCTCCAAAGGCAAAGGAAACAAAAGCCAAAATAAACTTTTGGGATTTCCTCAAAATCAAAAGGTTCTGCACAGCAAAGGAAACAGTCAACAAAACAAAGAGGAACCCACAGAATGGGAGAAGATATTTGCAAATGACAGTACAGACAAAAGGTTGATATCCAGGATCTATAAAGAATTCCTCAAACTCAACACACACAAAATGGATAATCATGTGAGAAAATGGGCAGAAAACATGAACAGACACTTCTCCATTGAAGACATACAAATGGCTATCAGACACATGAAAAAATGTTTATCATCACTAGCCATCAGGGAGATTCAAATTAAAACCACATTGAGATATCACCTTACACCAGTTAGAATGGCCAAAATTAGCAAGACGGGAAACAACATGTGTTGGAGGGGATGTGGAGAAAGGGGAACCCTCTTACACTGTTCGTGGGAATGCAAGTTGGTGCAGCCTCTTTGGAGAATAGTGATGAACCATGAGAGACTATGGACTCTGGAAACAATCTGAGGGTTTTGAAGTTGCTGGAGGTTGGGGGAACCTGGTGGTGGGTATTATGGAGGGCACGGATTGCACGGAGCACTGGGTCTGGTGCATAAACAATGAATTCTGTTACACTGAAAAGAAATTAAATTAAATTAAAAAAAAAAAAAAAAAACATTGAGCCCAAAACTGAATAAGGTAAATGTAACAGATTCAAAGCATAATGCAATGTTTTGTTACCTCTACCTACTAAATTGTCTGGCACTTAGAATATGTTTATAGGATTACAGTGTAATATGTATGAATGACTGAGCCAATGGCAATCATCCTACCACTAACTTCCTAAGCCTGGGCTTCATCATCAGCAAAATGGGAGTGATAATTTCAGCCTTTCCCACTCCAAAGTTGTGAGGAGGAACAAACAGAACAACATATATGGAAATTAAAAAAAAAAAAAAAAACGCACAACTAAAAGTCATGTAACACACCAACTCAATTTGTTCACTGTCAATATTAGGACCAAACTTGGCCAACAATTTGAGGGGAGAAAGGTAGCTCCAACCTCCAATAAAAAAAAATAAAAAAAAAATTGTGTCTTGGTCAAGTCCCAAAGACCTGATCAGCAGTTTGGTGAGAACAACAGTGAAGTCATTTTCCCCAACCCTGTAACTGACACAATTCCTCTGGCTCCTATCATTCTTCCATCTTTCTTCTGATAAAATAGTCTCAGTGATCCTCTGGGTAACCACTCTTCCCTCATTTTCACTTCCTGTCAACAAAGAGGGAATAACTTATTCCCCAAAGCACCCCTCCCCAGAAAATGACACTGATGGACTTTATTTTCTTAATTTAATTTTATTTTCTCAGTGTTCCAAGATTCATTGTTTATGCACCACACCCAGTGCTCCATGCATTATACACCCTCCTTAATAACCACAAGGTTCACCCAACCCCCCACTCTCAACCCTTCCAAAACCCTCAGTTTGTTTCTCAGAGTCCACAGTCTCTCATGGTTCATCTCCCCCTCCAATTTCCCCCAATTAACTTCTCCTCTCCTTCTTCCAATGTCCTCCATGTTATTCCTTATGCTCCATAAGTAAGTGAAACAATATAATTGACTCTCTCTGCTTAACTTATTTCACTCAGCATAATCTCCTCCAGTCCTGTCCATGCTGATACAAAATCAGTGTACATAAATAAGTTGCTTTCTCATACACTAACAACGAAAACACAGAAAGGAAATTAGAGAATCGATTCCATTTATTTTAGCACCAAGAACCATGAGATACTTGGGAATAAACCTAACCAAAGAGGTAAATGATCTATACTCAAGGAACTATAGAACACTCATGAAAGAAATTGAAGAAGACACAAAAATATGGAAGGCCATTCCAAGCTCAGGAATTGGAAAAATAATATTGTTAAAATGTCTATACTGCCTAGAGCAATCTATACTTTCAATGTCATTCCATTCAAAATTCCACTGGCATTTTTCAAAGGGCTTGAACAAACAATCCTGAAATTTGTATGGAACCAGAAGAGACCCTGAATTGCTAAGGCAATGTTGGAAAAGAAAAACAAAACTGGGGGCATAACATTGTCTGATTTCATCGTTACTACAAAGCTGTGATCACTAAGACACCACGGTACTGGTATAAAAATAGATACATAGACCAGTGGAACAGAGTAGAGAACCCAGATATGGACTTGCAACTCTATGATCAAATAAGCTTCAATAAAAGAGGAAAAAATAGCCAGCGGAAAAAAGACAGACTCTTCAATAAATGGTGCTGGGAAAATTGGACAGCTATATATAGAATGAAACTCAACCATTCTCTTACACCATACACAATGATAAACTCAAAATGGATAAAAAGACCTCAACATGAGGCAGGAATCTGTCAAAATTCTAGAGGAGAACATAGGCAGTAACCTCTTTGATATTAACCACAGCAACTTCTTTCAAGACATGTCTCCAAAGGCAAAGGAGACAAAAGTGAAAATGAACTTTCAGGACTTCATCAAGATCCAAAGCTTCTGCACAGCAAAGGAAACAGTCAACAAAATAAAGAGGCAACCCACGGAATGGGTGAAGATATTCCCAATTGACAGTACAGACAAACGGCTGATAGCCAAGATCTATAAGGAACTCCTCAAACTCAACACACACAAAACAGATAATCACATCAAAAATGGGCAGAAGACATGAACAGACACTTCTCCAAAAAAGACATACAAATGGCTAATAGACACATGAAAAACGTTCATCATCATTAGCCATCAGGGAGGTTTAGATAAAAACCACATTGAGATACCACCTTACACCAGTTAGAATGACCAAAATTAACAAGACAGGAAACAGCGTGTGTTGGAGAGGATGTGGAGAAATGGGAACCCTCTTACACTGTTGGTGGGAATGCAAGTTGGTACAGCCACTTTGGAAAACAAGTGTGGAGATTCCTTAAGAAATTCAAAATAGAGCTTCCCTCTGACCCTGCAATTGCACTACCGGGTATTTGACCCAATGATGCAGATGTAGTGAAAAGAAGGGCCATCTTGACCCCAATGTTCATAGCAGCAAAGGCTACTGTCACAAAACTGTGGAAAGAGCCAAGATGCCCTCCTACAGATGAATGGATAAAGAAGATATGGTCCTTATATACAGTGGAGTACTATGCCTCCATCAGAAAGGATGAATACACTAATGAGCTTTAGCCAAACAGCATATCCTGTCTTATTGACCATAGTGATTGGTTCTTAGACAGTCATGAGATCTAAGTCAAGACAATGAAGATCAAGCTTAAAATTTCAACTATCTCTTTTCTGCTAAATATGCAAAGGAAGACTATGACCTCTAGAGTGGTGACATCTCCTCTCTTCTAGTGTCCCTGGAAATGCTCCCTTCTACACTTTCCTAGTTGCAGAAACATCTAGAAAGTTACCACCATCCTTCAGATGGCTGTAACCAGACAAGCAATTAAAGAAGTACCTCATCAAAGTGTCTGGGTGGGGTGAAGAAGCCTGTGCGTCCCAGTCATGATACCAACATTCCTCCACTTATCCTTTTCAAGTAGCTCCCCATTCCCTTCAAAAGATACCTGAGTCCACTGATGTCACCGCCACAACTCCAGTCTATCTCAGTGCTCTTTTGTCCTCCAGGAGCCTCTCTGGATCCCATGACATATAACAACTGCCCCTACAAAGCTCGTGGAACATTTTGCTAGATACCAGTTGGCACAGTGAATTTATAGTAGTGTCTAACTTTCTTCCTGACAACAGAGGCCACATTTCCCATGTATCTGTAAAAGTGTCCAGCATTATAGGTGCTTAAGGAGTAAATTTTAAATGTATTCTAACACCGTGCAGTCATCACAATTTCAGAGTCACAGCAAGTCCTCTCCCTCAGAGAGTCTTTTCATGGGAGCAAATAATAGGTTTAATTTCTTTTTAAGAAATTATCAAGCAAGGGCTCCTGGGTGGCTCAGTCAGTTAAGTGACTGCCTTCAGCTCAGGTCATGACCCCAGAGTCCTGGGGTTGAGTTCTGCATTGGGCTCCCAGCTCTGCAGGGAGTCAGCTTCTCCCTCTGACCTTCTACCCTCTCATACTCTCTCTTACTCACTCTCTCTCTTAAATAAATAAATAAAATCTTTTAAAAAAGGAAATTATCAAGCAAAAAGGCACTAATGCAAACAAAATATCATATTCCAGGACATCAGCACCCAAAGACTCCAATCTCAGAAATCTAGGACCATTAAGTATTTGGGGAGTTTCAAAAACTGAGTTATAATTGACAAAATTGTGTATACTTAAAGTTTACATAATCATCACATTGTAAACTTTATATATATATATATATATATATATATATATATATATATATATATATATATAAACACAAAACAAAAAAAAAAACAAAATCATATATCTTTACAAAATTACCTTTTTTTTTTTTTTTCATTTTCTTAAGGACACTTGGGGTCTACTCTCTTACCAATTTCAAGTTTAGAATACACTATTATCAAGTATAGTTACCATGCTGTACATTAGCTCACAGCACTTATTCATCTTATAACTAAAAATTTTTACCCTTTGACAAACATCTCCCTCATATCCCTTACCCTCTAACCCCTAGCAACCACAATTCTACTCTGTTTATATGAGTTCAATTTTTTGTTTGTTTTTGCTCTTGTTTTAGATTATAGATATAAGAGATACAATGTTTGTCTTTCTCTGTTTTGGTTTATTTTTCTTAGCATAATGTCTCCCAGGTTTATCCATGTTGTCACAAATGGGAAGATTCCTTACATTTTATGGATGGATAATATTCCACTGTATACAAATAGCTCATATTCTTTATCCATTTACTCATTGATGGACACCCAAATTGTTTCCATATCTTGGCTATTGTGAATACTGCAATGAACATGGGAGTGGAGATAACTCAGGATACTGATTTTGCTTTCTTCAGATATATTCCTAGAAGTGGAATTGCTGGATTATATGGTAGTTTTATTTTTAATATTTTGAGGAACCTCGGGGCATCTGGATGGCTCAGTGGGTTAAAGCCTCTGCCTTCGGCTCAGGTCATGATCCCAGGGCCCTGGGATCGAGCCCCAAATCGGGCTCTCTGCTCAGCAAGGAGCCTCCTTCCTCCTCTCTGCCTGTCTCTCTGCCTCCTTGTGATCTCTGCCTGTCAAATAAATAAATAAAATCTTAAAAAAAATTTTTGAGGAACCTATATATCATCTTCCATAATAGTTTTACCAATTTACATTCCCACCAACAGGGCACAAGTGTTCCCTCTTCTCCATATCCTCACCACCACTTGCTATCTCTTATCTTTTTTTATCCCCAGTGAAAAGACCTTTTATTTACTCACAGAGCAACTTGCATCAGTCTTCCATGACACAGTTTGTTACAGGATGATGTATTGAGAGCCATATGTACTTGTATGTAAAGCAGGGTTTCTACTACAGAATACAAACACTGAAATTATGAAACTTGGAATTTATATAAGAGTGCTGACACATTGTGATCTTTCTTCCCAAGTGGGCAGGGGGCAGGGGGAATGGGGAAAGAAAACTCTCCTTTAGAATATAAACATCTCCAAGGAAAGGAGAGATCTTCAGCTTCTTTTTACTATCCTGAGAAGTAAATAAATGGCTCCAGAGGAAAGAAAACTAAATTCCTCTAGCACAGTGCATATTGTCCAATTTCCAAGGCTTGTTGGTTATTAAATAATTTTTTTAAAAATTTATTATGTTCATTTAGCCAACATATAGTACATCATTAGTTTTTGGTGTAGATTTCAACGATTCATTAGTTGCTTATAATACATAGTGTTCATCACAACGTGTGCCATCTTTAATACCTATCACCCGGGTACTCATCCCCCACCCCCATTTCCTTTCTGAAACCCTTAGTTTGTTACCTGGAGTCCAGAATCTCTCATGGTTTGCCTCCCTCTCTGATCTCTTCCCATTCAGGTTTCTCTCTATTTCCCCTATGGTCCTCTGTGCTATTCCTTACATTTACACATATGAGTGAAACCATATGATAATTGTCTTTCTCTGCTTGATTTATTACACTTAGCATAATCCTCTCTAGTTCTATCCATGTCAATGTAAATGGTAGGTATTCATCCTTTCTGATGGCTGAGTAATATTCCACTATATATATGAACCACATCTTCTTTGTCCATTCATCTGTTGAAGGAAATCTCATTTCCTTCCACAGTTTGACTACTGTGGACATTGCTGATATTAACATTAGGTGCAGGTGCCCCTTCTTTTCACTATGTCTGTATCTTTAGGGTAAATACCCAGTGTAATTGCTGGCTCATACGTTAGCTCTAGTTTTAACATTTTGAGGAACTTCCATGCTGTTTGCTGGAGTGGCTGTGCCAGCTTGCATTTCCACCAACAGTGTGAGAGGGTTCTCCTTTCTCCACATCCTTGCCAACACTTGTTTCCTGTATTGCTAATGTTTGCCATTCTAACTGATGTAAGGTGGTATCTCCTTGTGGTTTTGATTTGTATTTCCCTGATGCCAAGTGATGTTGAACATTTTTTCATGTGTCTGTTAGCCATGTGTATGTCTTCTTTGGAAAATCTCTGTTCATGTCTTCTGCCCATTTCTTGACTGGATTATTTGTTCTTTGGGTGTTAAGTTTGAGAAGTTCTTTATAGATTTTAGATAGTAACCCTTTTATTTGTAATGTCATTTGCAAATATCTTCTCCCATTTGGTGGGCTGCTTTTTAGTTTTGTTGACTGTTTCCTTTGTTGTGCAGAAATTTTTCATCTTGATGAAATTCCAAAAGTTCATTTTTGCTTTTGTTTCCTTTACCTTTGGAGACATGTCTTAAAAGAATTTCCTGTGGCTGATGTTGAAGAGGTTACTGCCTATGATCTCCTCTAGGATTTTGATGGATTCCTGTCTCACATTGAGGTCTTTCATCCAAAGAAAAGAAACAGTTACAATGTCATCAGCCACAGAACTAATGGATATAAGCAAGATGTCAGAGAGAGTATTCAGTATAGCAATCATAAAGTCAATAGCTGGGCTTGAAAAAAGCATTAGTGACAATATAGAATCTTTAAGGGCAGAAATGAGATCTAATCAAACCAAACTTTAAAATGCTATGAATGAGATGCAGTCTAAATTGGATACTCTAACATCCAGGGTAAATTAGGCAGAAGAGAGAATTAGTGATCTAGAAGATAAGCTGATGGAAAATAAGGAAGTGGAGGAAAACAGACAAAGGATGCTAGTAGCAGCTGAGAAAATGATTGCAGAGATCAATGATGCCAGGAACCGTTCCAATGTCAGAATTATTGGGATCCCAGTGGCCGGGGCGGGGAGGGGGGGGTCAGGGAAGGCTAGAAAGTATATTTGAGCAAATCATACCTGAGAACCTCCCAAATCTGGGGAAGGAAACAAGCATTTGAGTCGAAGAGGCAGAGAGGACCCCTCCCAAAATCAGTATAAACATCAACACCCCAACATGTAATAATGAAGCTTGCAAATCTTACAACCAAAGAAACAAAACAATCCTAAGAATAGTGAGGGGAAGGTGGTTCCTTACATATGGAGTGAGAAACATCAGAATAACACAGACCTGTCCACAGAATCTTGGCAAGCCAGAAAGGACTGGTAAGACATAATCAGGGTACTAAATGAAAAGGACATGCAGCCAAGAATACTTCATCCAGCAAAACTGTCACTCAGAATGGATGGAGAGCTAAGGAACTTCCAGGACAGCCAGAAACTGAAAGAATATGTGACCACCAAGCCAACCTTGCAAGAAATATTAAGGGGGATTCTGTAAGAGAAGATATACTCCAATAATCACATAGACAAGAATGAAACAGAAAAATCTATAAAAATAGTGACTTTACTGGCAATAAAATGTCACTAAATTCATATCTTTCAATAGTTACTCTAAATGTAAATAGGCTGAATGTTCCCATCAAAAGACACAGGGTTTCAGATTGGATAAAAAAGCAGAACCCATCCATATGCTGTCTACAAGAGACTTGTTTTGAACCTAAAGACACCTCCAGATTGAAAGTGAGGGGATGGAGAACTTTTCACCATGCCAAGAGATCTCAAAACAAAGCTATGATAGCAATCCTCATATAAGATGAATCAGATTTTAAAGGAAAGACCATAATAAAAGATGTATTTTATTATTCTTTTCTTTTTATTATTTTATTTTTTTATTCTTATCTTTTTGATAAAAGGAATTTTAACAGATATGAGTTGATCTTTCACTGTGTTTTGATTTATGTTTCTCTGATGATTAGTGATGTTGAGCATCTTTTTATATAGCTGCTGGACATTTGTATATATTTCTTAGAAAAATGTCTATTCAGACTATTTGCCTATTTTTAAATTGGATTTTTTTGTTATTGGATTGTATGAGTTCCTTTTATATATTGGCTATTATTCTTAATCTTTTATGTGATTTTAAAATATTTCATTCTATTCTGTAGGTTTTTATTTTGTTACTTGTTTCCTTTACCATAAAGAAGTATTTCAGTTTGATGTAATCCCACTTTGTATGTTTGTTTGTTTTTTTGCTTTTGTTGTCAGTGATTTTGGTGTTATATCAAAAAAACATTGCCAATACCAATATCAATTAGATTTTACTTATGTTTTCTTCTAGTTTTATGGTTTCTGGTTATGAAACTAATCTATTTTGAGTTAACTTTTCTAAGTTGTGCAAGAAGGGTTTAATTCCATTCTTTTGCGTATGTATACCCATTTTCCCAGCATTACTTATTAAAGTGACTATCTTTTCCTGTTGTTTATTCTTAGCATGATTGTCAATGATTAGTTGACCATGTCGATGTTGATTCATTTCTGGGCTACCTATTCTGTTCCATTGGACTATGAGTGTTGTTGTTGTGTTTTTTTGGGGGTTTTTGTTTGTTTGTTTGTTTGGTTGGTTTTTTTTTGCCAATAGTATATCATTTTGATTACTATAGCTTTATAATACAGTTAGAAATTGATATGTGTATGTGGCATTATTTACAATAGCCAAGACATAGGAACAACCTAAGTATCCATTACCAGATGAATGGACAAAGAAACTGTGAAATAGATAGATAGATGATAGCTAGATAGATAGATGATAGATAGATAGATGATAGCTAGATAGATAAATAGATAGATGATAGAATACCATCCCTACAGGTTAAGGACTCAGTCCTATAAGACTATAAGACTGACATGACCCCCAGTATCAGATATCAGTATCAAATCAAATCAATTGTCACCTGTGCTTCTGACTGACCAGCTGTAGATTCCAGTGACTCCCTCTGTGGGCTTGATTAATTTGCTAGAATGACTCACAGAACCCATAAAACATTTTCTTTACTAGATTATGGATTTATTAAAAGGATGTTAAAGGATACAAATCAACACTCAGAAGAAAAGAGACATAGGGCAAGGTCCTGAACAAAAGATCTATCACTGTGGACTGTGAGGCCCATCATGGCAACTCATGGATACATTCTGTTTACTAATCTGGGAACTCTCCAAATCTCATCCTTTTGGGTTTTTTGTGGAGGTTCATTACATAGACAAGATTAATTAAACCATTAATCATTAGTAATCAAACTCACTCTCTAGCCTCCACTCCCTGGAAGTCAGGGATGGGACTGAGTGTTATAACCCTCCAATCACATGGATGTTTCTTCTGACAACCAGCCCCTAAAATTGGGTGCCTTCCAAAAGGCACTTTATATTAATGAAGTGTGGTTGAAAAGGGTTTGTCATGAATAGCAAGACACCTAGTTAGCTCTCATCATTTAGGAAATTCCAAGGGTTTTAGTAGCTTTGTGTCAGAAAGTGGACAAAGACCAAATATATATTTCTTTTAATAAATCACAATATCACAGTTAGTCTAATTAAAGGATTATAGATTTAATCTTTAAAAAAAAAACTAGCTCTTTGATTTCTTGATCTGTTGTCTTTCTAGTTTTTATTGCCTTCCAATCTTTAATTCATCTAATTTTTCTCTGATTTTTGTTATTCCCTTCCTTCTAACTTTGGGCATAGGTTGGTCTTCTTTTTCTACCTCCTTGTGGTATAAAGTTAGGTGGTTTTTCTGAAATTTTTTAATGTGGGCATTTATAGCCACAGACTTGCCTCTTAGAACTGTGATTGTAGCATCCCATAAATATGTATCATTTTCATTTTTATTTGTTCCAAGATACTTTATTTTCCTTTTGATTTCTTCTTTGACTGATTGATTGTTCAGGACTGTGTTGTTTAATTTGCACATATTTGTGAATTTTCCAGGTTTCCTCCTGTTAATTACTTCTAGTTTCAGGCCACTGTGGTGAAAACATGCTTCACATAATTTCAATCTTCTTAAATCTGTTTCATGACCTATCATGAAACCCTAGAGGATGTCTCATATGATCTTGAGAATATGTATTATGCTACTGTTGGATAAATTGTTCTATGTGTCTGCCAGGTTGATTTGGTCTAAAGTGTAGTTCAAGTTCAATATTTCCTTATTGAGGGCGCCTGGGTGGCTCAGTGGGTTAAGCCGCTGCCTTCAGCTCAGGTCATGATCTCAGGGTCCTGGGATCGAGTCCCGCATCGGGCTCTCTGCTCAGCAGGGAGCCTGCTTCCCTCTCTCTCTCTCTGCCTGCCTCTCTGCCTACTTGTGATCTCTGTCTGTCAAATAAATAAATAAAATCTTTAAAAAAAAAAATATTTCCTTATTGATTTTCTATCTGGATGATATATCCATTGTTGGAAGTAGCATTTTGGAAGTCCCCTCTTATTATTGCATTGCTGTCTATTTCTACTTTCAGATTTTTTTTTTTAATATTTGACTAATATATTCAGGTGCTCTGATGTTGGGTCCATATGTAGTATAAATGTTATATTTTCTTAATTATTTAATTCCTTTCAGGACATTATATGTGACTCTTTTTGTCTCTTGCTGCACTTTTTTTTAAATCTCTTTTCAGTGTTTCAGAATTCATTGTTTATGCACCACACCCAGTGCTCATGCAATACATGCCCCCATAATACTCTCCACCAGGCTCACCCAAACTACCACCCCCATCCCCTCCAACTTCAGAGTCTTCAGTCTCTCATGTTTCGTCTCCCCCTCCAATTTCCCCCAATTCACTTTCCTCTCCATCTCACCATGTCCTCTGTGTTATTCCTTATGCTCCACAGTATAAGTGAAACCATAGGATAATTGACTCTCTTGGCTTGGCTTATTTCACGGAGCATAATATCCTCCAGTCCCATCTGTGTTGATACAAAAGATGAGTATCTATTCTTTCTGATGCAGGCATACCACTCCCTTGTAGAGATGGACCATCATTTCTTTATCCATTCATCTGTTGAAGGACATCTTGGTTCTTTCCACAGTTTGGCCATTACTGCTATGAACATTGGAATACAGATGGCCCTTCTTTTCACTACATCTGGATCATTGGGGTAAATACCCAGTAGTGCAATTGCAGGGTCATAGGGAAGCTCTATTTTTAATTTCTTGAGGAATCTCCACACTGTTCTCCAAAGTGGCTGCACCAACTTGCATTCCCACCAACAGTGTAAGAAGGTTCTCCTTTCTTCACTTCCTCTCCAACACACGCGGTTTCCTGTCTTGCTAACTTTGGCCATTCTAACTGGTGTAAGGTGGTATCTCAATGTGATTTTGATTTAAATCTCCCTGATGGCTAGTGATGATGAACATTTTTTCATGTATCTGTTAAGCCATTTGTATGTCTTCTTTGGCAAGTGTCTGTTCATGTCTTCTGCCCAAATTTTGATGTGGTTATCTGTTTTCTGTGTGTTGAGTTTGAGGAGTTCTTTATAGATCCTGGATATCAGCCCTTTGTCTGTGTTGTCATTTGCGAATATCTTGTCCTATTCTGTGGGTTGCCTCTTCGTTTTGTTGACTGTTTCCTTTGCTGTGCAGAAGCTTTGGATCTTGATGAAGTCCCCAAAATTCATTTTTGCTTTTGTTTCTTTTGTCTTCGGAAATGTGTCTTGAAAGAAGTTGCTGTGGCCAATGTTGAAGAGGTTACTGCCTATGTTCTCCTCTAGGATTCTGATGGATTCCTGCCTCATATTGAGGCCTTCCCTCCATTTTGAGTTTATCTTTTTGTATGGTGTAAGAGAATGGTTGAGTTTTATTCTTCTATATACAGCTGTCCAATTTTCCCAGCACCATTTGTTAAAGAGTCTGTCTTTTTTCCACTGGATATTTTTTCTTGATTTGTCAAAGATTATTTGATCATAGAGTTGAGGGTCCATATATGGGCTCTATTCTCTCTTTCACTGGTCTATGTGTCTGTTTTTATGCCAGTGTCATGGTGTCTTGGAAATCTCATAGCTTTGTAGTAAAGCTTGAAATCAGGCAACGTGATGCCCCCAGTTTTGTTTTTCTATTCCAACATTTCCTTAGCAATTCGGGGTGTCTTCTGATTCCATACAAATTTTAGGTTTGTTTGATCCAGCTCTTTGAAAAATGCCAGTGAAATTTTGATCAGAATGGCATTGAAAGTATAGATTGCTCTAGGCAGTATAGGCATTTTAACAATGTTTATTCTTCTGATCCCTGAGCATGGAATGCTCTTCTTCAGTTTCTTTCATAAGTGTTCTGTAGTTCTTTGTAGTTCTTTGAGTACAGATCCTTTACCTCTTTGGTTAGGTTTATTCCCAGGTATCTTATGGTTCTTGGTGCTATAGTAAATGGAATCGATTCTCTAATTTCCCTTTCTGTTTCATTCTTAGTGTATAAGAAAGCAACTGGTTTCTGTACATCGATTTTTTATCCTGCCACATTACTGAATTGCTGAATGAGTTCTAATAGTTTGGGGGTGGGGTGTTTTGGGTTTTCCATATAAAGTATCATGTCATCTGTGAAGAGAGAGAGTTTGACTTCTACATTGCCAATTTGGATACCTTTTATTTCTCTTTGTCGTCTGATTGCTGTTGCTAGGACTTCTAATATTATGTTATTGAACACTATGTGGGATATATAATATATCCTGTATGGCAAGAGTTATTTTGTTCAGTAAGATAAATTATTAAGTATGTCTGTAGAAAAGATGATGAAAGAGTTCCCAAGATAGTTAGGGAGCTACATGTGTGGAGGCTAAGAAGAAGAGATGATAGTCTTATTAGGCGATTCACAATATATTATTTTAGTTTTCATTGTAGCAGCTCAGTTTTGGTTCTTTTCACTGACTTCCACATTCTAGCATTTCACAAAGTTCTGTCTTCAACCTTTGCACTCTTCTCTCATTTATTTCAATGTATTCTTATGTATTTTCTTTGCATGTGGCTCATATAAAACATATATAGAACTACTCTATGATTCAACAATTGTACCAAATTATGGACACAGCCCATGTGTCCAATGATAAATGAATGGATAAAGAAGAGGTGGTGAGTGTACGTGTGTATGCATATATGTACACACATATATATGTGTGTATATATATGAGATGCTATATGTGTATGTTTATGTATATATATGTATATATACACATATATATGTATATATATATGCACACGCACAAGTACACAATGGAATATTACTCAGCCATCAGAAAGAATAGGATCTTGCCATTTGCAGTGACATGAATGGATCTGGAGAGTATTGAGTTTTATGCTAAGCAAAATAAGTCAGTCAGAGAAAGACAAATACCGTATGATTCCTGTCATATGTGGAATTTAAGAAACAAAGCAAACAAAATGAAAAAGAGAGAGTGAAGCAAAACAAGGAACAGGCTCTTAACTGTAGAGAACAAACTGATGGTTACAGAGGGGAAGTAAGTGGGTGAACAGGTGAAGTAGGTGATAGGAATTAAGGAATACACCTGTTGTGATGAGCACCAGGTGATGTATGGAAGTGTTGAATCATTATTTTGTACATCTGAAACTAGCATTACACTGTGTACTAACTGGAATTTAAATAAAATCTTAAAAGAAAAAACAGAAAATAAAATAAAATAAAATAAATTTCTTCTCTGTGAGCACTGCCTCTCCCCACTGTGTGCCCAGGTATTCTTCAAATCACTGTGTCCATTCCATCTGCCCCTAGGTTGTTTGCATACCTTCTCTCCATGAGCATCACAGTGCCTCCTAGGATCTATGCCAGTCAAGCCTACTGGCCTTTACAAGTCCATGTTTTAAGCTCCACTGGTGCAAGAACTTATATAATCCAGTCTCTATAATTTTCCAAGCCAATGGCTGTGGGGAAACACTCTCCTGTGCATTCCCCTATATGTCCCAACCTGTTCTCCACAACTACAGCTCCCTCTCTCCCCTCCATAAAGCCTGTAATCTGTTTTTCCCCTAAATCCATCTCCACACTTCCTGCCTTCCTGGATGTGGCCTCTCCTCTCGCTTTAGTTGTGGAGTTTGTTCTGTTAGTCTTTGGGTTAATTTCTAGGGGTATTTAGGATGATTTATTAATTACCTAGTGTGCTCATAGGATGAGAAGAGCCTAGGGTCTTCCTGCGATGCCACCATCTTCCCACCCCTACATTATGAACTAGTTTTGATAGGAAAAGATCATCACCTGTGAGTTGGTACAAGGACAACAGTTGCATAGAATTTGGTGGTTTCAGCTTTAGGGAAGGCCCAGTGGTGTAGTCTCCATGCATGTCTGTCAGTTGAGGTTAGGATTTCCAAAATTTGCAGGCATCATCAATGGTCAAGACTGCAGGTGTCTGTTGTGCCAGCAAGGGCTTGGAGTTTTCACAGAGAAAGCCTGGGGACAACTTGATCTCTTTTTCTCCTATGGGGATTTTTTTTTTTTTTTTTTTTTTTTTTTTTTTTT
>NC_081573.1:23554146-23617367 GCF_022355385.1 Mustela nigripes
TTTTTTTTTTTTTTTTTTTTTTTTTTTTTTGCCAAGGGTATTCCTCTTGGCATCAGATCCAGTTTGTAAAAAACACTTACAGTGTTGGTGGCATTTGTATCTGATCCACAGCTGCCTGTGAAGCAACTGCAGAGCCAGGGACACGAGTGTAAGTATTCAAGGAAAAACTGTGACATTAAGGTCTAAGGTTGCTGGTTAGCCCACCAAGACAATAATATGTGAGTCACAAAGATGAATGCTTACCAGCCATAAATCTAAGGTCTGAAGTATAGACACATGCAGCACAACAGTGGTTCTGAGGTTTCTGGTGCCAAATAGACTGCAGTAGTTTTGGCTCTAGTACCTGAAACACAGGTGCACACAGGGCATCCATGGGGCCAGAATCTGAAATGGACAGTCTCGATGCATGCAGAGCAGTCACAGAGCTTGGGTCTGGAGCTCAGTTGCACATGAGGCAGCCTTGCAGCTGAGATCTTAAGTGAACGTATATATGCAGAACAGTCATTGAGATGCATACTGATGAACACTACAGGTCCTTTTGCTGTTGATATGAAAGCTTCATGAATCTAAGGGTATTTCAAGGACTGCTGAGGTTCTCTGCAGCAAAAGTTGTTGGAGTTCCTCTGCAAAGTAAGCCACTGGGGACATGCATCTGATGCTGTTAGCTTCCACCCTTCATCTTTGTTTCTAGCTCTCTTCAGACATCCCCAGTAAGCTGATCTCCCAAGTCATTCTTTCTGTGTGGTTATTCTCCTTTTCTGCTCTACTGTGTTGCTGTAAGTTCTTTTTTATTATTTTTAAATTTTTTTCAAGTTTTATTGGGAAAAACCTAAATATATCTCTATAAGTTTATGAGATGCAGCATGATGATTTGATTTACATATTTTGTGAAGTGGTTACAATAGCTTCAGCTAATATCTATCTAATATAGATACAATAAAAAGCAAAGAAAGAAAAAGGGAAAATTATCTTTGTGATCAGAACTCATATGACTTACTTAATAACTTTCTTATATCTCATATGGTGGTGTTAGCTATAGTCATTATGTTGTACATTGCCTCACTAGTACTTATTTATCTTATAACTGAAATTTTTACGTTTTGACTACCTTCATCCAATTTCCCCTTCCCCACACAAATCTATGAGTGTTTTATTTTTGTGGATTTTTTTCAGATTGCACATACATAGTAAGATTGTACCATATTTGTCTCATTTATTCACTGCCTTCAAGGTCCATCTATGTTGTCACAAATGGCAGAAATTTCTAAATTTTTAATGGCTGATATATATATTAATATATATTAATATATTAATATAATGTAATATTTAAATATATTAATATGATATATTTATATAATGGCATATAAAATATTATAAAATATATTTATATGGTATTATATAAATATATTACATAAATATATATTACTTATCACATTGTATATTTTCTGTAATTATAATTTATTACATAACTTCTTTATTCATCCACTGGCAGCCATTTAGGCTATTTCCATACCCTGGTTGTTGTAAATAATGTTGCTATGAACATAGAAGTGAAGATATTTTTGAGTAGGTCTTTTGTTTTTTGTGTTTTCTTAAAGATTTTATTTATTTGAAAGATAGAAAGAGAACACAAGGAAGGGGAGCAGCAGTCAGAGGGAGAAGCAGGGTTCCTGCCCAGAAGGGAGCTTGATGTGGGGCTCAATCCCAGGACCCTGTGATCATGACCTAAGCCAAAGGCAGATGCTTAACCGACTGAGACACCCAGGTGTCCCAGAGTCAGTGTTTTTGTTTACTTTGGGTATATCCCCAGAAGTAAAACTGACAGATCATAAGATAGTTCTACTTTTAATTTTTGAAAATCCTTCAAATGGTTTTCCATAGTGACTGTACCAATTTACTATCCTACCAACAGTGCACAAGAGTTCCTTTTCTCCAAATCCATGCCAGCATTTTTTAGATCATTAACTGATACTTGAGAAGGGAGCCAAAAATATTCAATGAGACATTCAAAAGACATTCTCTGCAATAAACGTTTCTGGGATAATTGGCTATTCACACATTAAAGAAGGAAAGTAGACCCATAACTAATACTCCTCACAAAAATTAATTTAAAATGGATTAAAAATGGATTAAAAACTTACATATTAATACCTGAACCCATAAAACTCCTAGAAGGAATCACAAGGGGTAAACTTCTTGACATCTATCTCGGCAATTACTTTTTGGATTTGAAACCAAAAACACAAGCAAATCAAAATAAAAAACAGAAAGTGGGACTTTATCAAACTAAAAAGCTTCTTCACAATATAATAAGCCTTTAATAAAGTGAAAAAACCTACAGAATGTGAAAAAAAAATTGAAAGCCATATAACTGATAAAGGGTTAACATCCAAAATATAGAAAGAACTCATACAATTCAATAACAAAATTAATAATAATTAATAATAATAAAATAATCCATTTTGAAAATGGGCAAAAGACCTGAATAGACATTTCTCCAAATAAGATTTATGAAAGGCCAACAGGTACATGAAAAGATGCTCAATGTCACTAGTCATTAGGGAAATGCTAATTAAAACCACAGTGAGATATCAACTCACTCATTAACTCCTGGGGCCAATTTCATTCAAAGATAGTTAACTTTCTCTTTTGTTGGGAGATGAAGGCTGGTATCTCCTACTCTGCCATCTTACTGATGTTACCTCTCAGGAGTGTGGGCAGATCTTTAAAATATCTGAACTTAGTGGAAATGACAGAAAGCAAAATACCACCTTTGGGAGGTTGTGAGTCTACTTTCTATCTGCTGCCTAACTATAATTCAATAACTAGAATTTAGACCCACAATGCCAGCCCAAAGGTCTATAGTCACCTTGACCCTGGGGTCTTCCTGATAAGGGACACTACTCAGAGAAATATCTAATTGATGTGATGTAAAGAGCCTTTACTCTTCTTAGGACATGTTTCACCAAAACTTGAAATCAAGTGGCCAAGGGAATCCCCATTTCCAATTGGAAATTTCCATACACAGTGAACCCTGATGAAGTCTATTCCACTGCTTCACAGTCTGAAAGTTTACCACAAAAGATTCACTGTCAAAAATTATTATGCTAGGAGTGGTCAGAGCAAGCCATATAGTTATGTATTGTGGTGGTGGTAGTGGTGGTTTGTTGTTGTTTTAAGAAACTAAGAAGAGAAAGTTCAGACTCAATCCTCAGCTTTTAAACACGTCTTACTAAACAATTCACTAAATGGAAATTGAAAATACCTGTGAGCAACCCAACACTGGCTATTTTATTTTACACAGAGCTAAAGACAGGAGATAGATGTGGAAACCAGGGTGTGCAGCAAGATGCAAGGATTTGCTCAAGACCTCAAGACTGTGAGCAGCATTGACAGGACCTCAGTCTAGGTTCTAAACACTTAGACTGAGAGATGATGTCAGGCAGGCAGTGTGATGCCATGAGAAGAGCTGGATTCCAAAAAGAAGAATTGGTAAAAATCCAGGACATGGCAGCTAACTTGACCAGAAACACAACTTCCTCCTTACAAGAGATGGGAGCTGCCTTCTACTACAAAAAGCATTCTCCATTCAACAAGCACTATTGAACCCTATTTTTTGATTTGTGGAGATGTATGAGTGAGGTACATTTTATGAGCTTAGAGACAGCAAGACCCAACCCAACTGTATGGACAATGATAGTTCATGGCATGCTGAGATGTATGCTCCAGGAAAAAAGAGAAAATGTCATGATTCTTCTAGAAAAAGACTATATGTCAGCATTCCAGGTGTGAAAAAAAAGAATAGTGATACAGAACCTATCCAATGTATTACAGTTATAATAATTCTTACTGTGTAGTATTGACACTGAAGTCAACAAAAGAGATCAATGAAGTGGGATTAGAGTCCAGAAACAGATCTATGTGGGAATTTAGAATGTAATAAATATGACATTTCAAGCTGATAGGAAAAAGAGTCAATGCATACAATAATTTGTAATCCACTAGGAAAAGTTAAATTTCGATCATATACTTGATAACATAAACAAAACTCAATCCTAGATAGTTTAATGAGCTAAATGTACAAAAACAATGTAAGTAATAGAACAAACTATATTTTTAATGCTTTTTTAATCTTGGGGTTGGGAAAAGCATGACATGAAATCCAGAAGCTATAATAGAACAAGACCAGGTGATTTGATGATCATTTATGTTTTTAAGCCTATGTATAGCAAGTACACCTTGCTAAAGTTACCCTTTATTGTCATTATCACAGAATTTCACTTATACATGGAATTTAAGGAACAAAAAAAATGAATCAAGAAAAAAAGACAAACAAACAATAAAAAAACAAACAAACAAACAACAAACAGTGATCCTGGGGTGCCTGAGTGGCATAGATGGGTAAGCATCTGCCTTCAGATCAGGTAGTTATCCCAGAGTCCTGGGATCAAGCCCCACATCAGCCTCCCTGCTCAGTGGAGAACCTGCTTCTTCCTCTCCCTCTGTCATTCTTCCTGCTTGTGCTTTCTGGCTCTCTCCATCTCTTTGTCAAATAAATAAATGAATAAATAAACAAATAAACAAACCAGGGCCCTTAACTACAGAAAAAAAAAATTGATGGTCAGGACAGGGGAGGTGGGCAGGGGATGGGTGAAATAGGGATTAAAAGTACACTTATCATGATGAGCACTGAATTAGATATGGAATTGTTGAGTCACTATATTGTACACCTGAAACTAATATAACATTGCATGTTAACTGGAATTGAAATATAATTTTAAAATCCTGATGTGTATGACTATCTCAGTGGCAACAAAGAGTACAGGTCTTACTCACTGACCACCCCTACCACAATAATTGGAAACATTTTCTTCAAACAACACTCTAAAATGAGAGTTGAGTAGAGGGGTGACTGGGTAGTTCAGTGGGTTAAAGCCTCTGTCTCAGGCTCTGGCTCAGGTCATGATCCAAGGTCCTGGGATTGAGCTGCATTTCTGGCTCTCTACTTCTCTGGGAACCTGCTTCCTACTCTCTCTCTGCCTGCCTGTCTGCCTACTTGGGATATCTGTCTGTCAAATAAACAAATAAAATCTTTTTAAAAAAGAGTTGAGTAGAAAGAATAATAGTTGTCTTTCCAAATTATTTTCTTTTTTTCATGTTTTATTAATAGTATTTGTCTTTTAAAAAAAATTTATAAATATATAATACATTTTTATCCCCAGGGGTACAGGTCTGTGAATCGCCAGGTTTACACACTTCACTGCACTCACCATAGCACATACCCTCCCCAATGTCCATAACCCCACCCCTCTTCTCCCAACCCCCCTCCCACCAGCAACCCTCAATTTGTTTTGTGAGATTAAGAGTCACTTATGGTTGGTCCCCCTCCCAATCCCATCTAGTTTCATTTATTCTTCTCCTACCCCCTTAACCCCCCATCTTGCATCTCCACTTCCTCATATCAGGGAGATCATATAATAGTTGCCTTTCTCTGATTGACTTATTTCGCTAAGCATGATACCCTCTAGTTCCATGCACATCATCGCAAATGAAAAGATTTCATTTCTTTTGATGGCTGCATAGTATTACATTGTGTATATATACCACCCTTCTTTATCCATTCATCTGTTGATGGACATCTAGGTTCTTTCCATAGTTTGGCTATTTTGGACATTGCTACTATAAATATTTGGGTGCACATGCTCCTTCGGATTACTACATTTGTATCTTTAGAATAATTCCCAGTAGTGCAATTGCTGGGTCATAGGGTAGTTCTATTTTCAACGTTTTGAGGAACCTCCAGGCTGTTTTCCAGAGTGGTTGCACCAGCTTGCATTCCCACCAACAGTGGAGGAGGGTTCCCCTTTCTCCGCATCCTCACCAGCATCTGTCATTTCCTGACTTGTTAATTTTAACCATTCTGACTGGTGTGAGGTGGTATCTCATTGTGGTTTTGATTTGTATTTCCCTGAAGCTGAGTGATACGGAGCACTTTTTCATGTCTGTTGGCCATCTGGATGTCTTCTTTGCAGAAGTGTCTGTTTATGTCTTCTGCCCATTTCTTTATTGGATTATTTGTTCTTTGGGTGTTGAGTTTGGAAAGTTCTTTATAGATTTTGGACACTAGCCCTTTATCTGATATGTCATTTGCAAATATCTTCTCCCATTCTGTCAGTTGACTTTTGGTTTTGTTCACTGTTTCCTTTGTTGTGCAAAAGCTTTTGATCTTGATGAAACCCCAATAGTTCATTTTTGCCTTTGCTACCCTTGCCTTTGGTGAAGCTCCTAGGAAGATGTTGCTGCAGCTGAGGTCGAAGAGGTTGCTGCCTGTGTTCACCTCAAAGATTTTGATGGGTTCTTTTCTCACATTGAGGTCCTTCATCCATTTTGATTCTATTTTTGTGTGTGATGTAAGGAAATGGTCCCATTTCATTTTCTGCATGTGGCTGTCTAATTACCCCAACACCATTTATTGAAGAGGCGGTCTTTTTTCCATTGGACACTCTTTCCTGCTTTGTCAAAGATCAGTTGACCATAGAGTTGAGGGTCTATTTCTGGGCTCTCTATTCTGTTCCATTGATCTATGTGTCTGTTTTTGTGCCAGTACCATGCTGTCTTGATGATGACAGCTTTGTAATAGAGCTTGAAGTCCGGAATTGTGATGCCACCAACTTTGGCTTTCTTTTTAAATATTCCTTTGTCTATTCGAGGTCTTTTCTGGTTCCATAAATTTTAGGATTATTTGTTCCATTTCTTTGAAAAAAATGGATGGTACTTTGATAGGAATTGCATTAAATGTGTAGATTGCTTTAGGTAGCATAGACATTTTCACAATATTTAATCTTCCAATCCAGGAGAATGGAACATTTTTTCCACTTCTTTGTGTCTTCCTCAATTTCTTTCATGAGTACTTTATAGTTTATAGTTTTCTGAGTATAGATTCTTAGCCTCTTTGGTTAAGTTTGTTCCTAGATATCTTATGGTTTGGAGTACAATTGTAAATTGGATTGACTCCTTAATTTCTCTTTCTTCTGTCTTGTTGCTGTAGAGAAATGCAACTGATTTCTGTGCATTGATTTTATTTCCTCACACTTTACTGAATTCCTGTACCTGTTCTAGCAGTTTTGGGGTGGAGTCATTTGGGTATTCCACATATAGCATCATATCACCTGCAAAGAGTGATAGTTTGACTTCTTCTTTGCTGATTTGTATGCCTTTAACTTCCTTTTGTTGTCTGATTGCTGAGGCTAGGACTTCTAGCATTATGTTGAATAGCAGTGGTGATAATGGACATCCGTGCTGTGTTCCTGACCTTAGCGGAAAACTTTCAGTTTTTCTCCATTGAGAATGCTATTTGCAGTGGGTTTTTCATAGATGGCTTTGATAATATTGAGGTATGTGCCCTCTATCCCTATACTTTGAAGGGTTTTGATCAGGAAGGGATGCTGTACTTTGTCAAATGCTTTTTCAGCACCTATTGAGAGTATCATATGGTTCTTGTTCTTTCTTTTATTAATGTGTTGTATCATATTGATTGATTTGCGGATGTTGAGCCAAATTTGCAGCCCTGGAATAAATCCCATTTGGTCATGGTGAATAATCCTTTTAATGTACTGTTGAATCCTATTGGCTAGTATTTTGGTGAGAATTTTTGCATCTGTGTTCATCAAGAATATTGATCTGTAGTTTTCTTTTTTGATGGGGTCCTTATCTGGTTTGGGGATAAAGGTGATGCTGGCCTCATAAAATGAGTTTGGAGGTTGTCCTTCCATTTCTATTTTTTGGAACAGTTTCAGGAAAATAGGATAATTCCTATTTAAATGTTTGGTAGAATTCCCCTGGGAAGCCGTCTGGCTCTGGGCTTCTGTTTGTTTGGACATTTTTGATGACTGTTTCAATCTCCTTACTGGTTATGGGTCTGTTCAGGTTTTCTATTTCTTCCTAGTTCAGTTGTGTTAGTTTATATGTCTCTAAGAACGCATCCATTTCTTCCAGATTGTCAAATTTGTTGGCGTAGAGTTGCTCATAGTATGTTCTTATAATTGTTTGTATTTCCTTGGTGTTAGTTGTGATCTCTCCTCTTTCATTCATGATTTTATTTATTTGCATCCTTTCTCTTTTCTTTTTGATAAGTCTGGCCAGGGATTTATCAATCTTATTAATTCTTTCAAAGAACCACCTCCTAGTTTTGTTGATTTGTTCTATTGATTTTTTAGTTTCTATTTCATTGATTTCTGCTCTTATCTTTATGATTTCTCTTCTCCTGCTGGGTTTAGGGTTGCTTTCTTGTTCTTTCTCCAGCTCCTTTAGGTGTAGGGTTAGGTTGTGTACTTGAAACCTTTCTTGTTTCTTGAGAAAGGCTTGTACCGCTATATATTTTCCTCTGAGGACTGCCTTTTCTGTGTCCCACAGATTTTGAACCATTGTGTTTTCATTATCATTTGTTTCCATGAATGTTTACAATTCTTCTTTAATTTCCTGGTTGACCCATTCATTCTTAAGAAGGATACTGTTTAGTCTCCATGTATTTGTGTTCTTTTATAATTTCCTCTTGTGATTGAGTTCTAGCTTCAGATCATTGTGGTCTGAAAATATGCAGGGAATGATCCCAATCTTTTGGTACCAGTTGAGACCTGATTTAGGACCCAGGATGTGATCTATTCTGGAGAATGTTCCATGTGCACTAGAGAGGAATGTGTATTCTGTTGCTTTGGGATGAAATGTTCTGAATAGATCTGTGATGTCCATCTGGTCCAGTGTGTCATTTAAGGCCTTTATCTCCTTGTTGATCTTTTGCTTGGATGATCTGCCCATTTCAGTGAGGGGAGTGTTAAAGTCCCCTACTATTATTGTATGATTATTGATGTGTTTCTTTGATTTTGTTATTAATTGGTTTATATAGTTGGCTGCTCCCACGTTAGGGACATAGATATTTAAAATTGTTAGATCTTCTTGTTGGATAGATTATTTGAGTATGATATAGTGTCCTTCCTCATCTCTTATTATAGTCTTTAGCTTAAAATCTAATTGATCTGATATAAGGATTGCCATCCCTACTTATTTCTGATGTCCATTAGCATGGTATATTGTTTTCCATCCCCTCACTTTAAATTTGGAGGCGTCTTCGGGTTTAAAATTAGTTTCTTGTAGGCAACATATAGATGGTTTTATTTTTAAATCTATTCTGGTACCCTGTCTCTTTTGATTGTGGCATTTAGCCCATTAACATCAGGGTAATTATTGAGAGATATGAATTTAGTGTCATTGTATTGCCTGTAAGGTGACTGTTGCTGTATATTGTCTCTGTTCCTTTCTGATCTACTACTTTTAGACTCTCTCTTTGCTTAGAGGACCCCTTTCAATATTTCTTGTAGAGCGGGTTTGGTGTTTGGCAATTCTTTCGGTTTTTGTTTGTCCTGGAAGCTTATAATCTCTCCTTCTATTTTCAATGATAGCCTAGCTGGATATAGTATTCTTGGCTGCATGTTTTTCTCGTTTAGCGCTCTGAGTATATCATGCCAGCTCTTTCTGGTCTGCCAGGTCTCTGTGGATAAGTCTGCTGCCAATGTAATATTTTTACCATTGTATGTTACAGACTTCTTTTCCCAGGCTGCTTTCAGGATTTCCACTTTGTCACTACGACTTGTAAGTTTTACTATTAGGTGACAGAGTGTGGACCTGTTCTTGTTGATTTTGACGGGGGTTCTCTGCACCTCCTGGATTTTGATCCTTGTTTCCTTTGCCACATTAGGGAAATTCTCTCCAATAATTCTCTTCAATATACCTTCTGCTCCCTTCTCTCTTTCTTCTTCTTCTGGGATCCCAATTATTATAATGTTTCATCTTATGGTGTCATTTATCTCTCAAATTCTCCCCTCATGGTCCAGTAGCTGTTTGTACCTCTTTTGCTCAGCTTCTTTATTCTGTCATTTGGTCTTCTCTATGGCTAATTCTTTCTTCTGCCTCATTTATCCTAGCAGTGAGAGCCTCCATTTTTTATTGCACCTCATTAATAGCTTTTTTTTTTATTTCAACTTGGTTAGATTTTAGTTCTTTTATTTCTCCAGAAAGGGCTTCTATATCTCCTGAGAATGTTTCTCTAATATCTTCCATGGCTTTTTTTGAGCCCGGCTAGAACCTTGAGAACCGTCATACTGAACTCTAGATCTGACATATTACCAATGTCTGTATTGATTAGGTCCCTAGCCTTCGGTACTGCCTCTTGTTCTTTTTTTTTTTTTGTGGTGAATTTTTTCTCCTTGTCATTATGTCCAGATAAGAGTATATGAAGGAGCAAGTAAAATACTAAAAGAGTGGCAAAGACCCCAGGAAAATATGCTTTAACCAAATCAGAAGAGATCCCAAATTGTGGGGGGGGACAAAGGGGATAAAAAAAAAGGTTCAGAAAAAAAAAGAAACAATTAAAAAAAGAAAACGAATAAAGAAAAAATATAAAAGAGAAATATATGTAATATATATATATACATATATATATGTATATATATATATTAGATAAACTAGTTAAAAAACGTTAAAAAAGAAAAGGGTAAAAGTTAAAAAAAAGTAGCTGAAGAAGAAAAAAAATCTGAACAAAAAATTGAATTAACTGCAAGACTAAAGAATAACGGGGAGAAGGCCATGAGTTCAGTGCTTTGCTTTCTCCTCCTCTGGAATTCCGCTGCTCTCCTTGATATTGAAACTGTACTTCTTGGTAGGTGAACTTGGTCCTGGCTGGATTTCTGGTTGATAATCTGGGGGAGGGGCCTGTTGTCATGATTCTCAAGTGTCTTTTCCCCAGGTGGAATTGCCACGCCCTTACCAGGGACTGGGCTGAATAATCAGCTCAGGTTTGCTTTCAGGAGTTTTTGTTCCCTGAATGCTTTCTGTAGAGTTCCAGAGAATGGAAATGAAAGTGGTGGCCTCCCAGTCTCTGGCCCGGAGGAGCCGAGAGCTCAGGCCCCACTCCTCAGCGCACCCTCAGAGAATAGAGTCCAATTACTCCCATCTCCCTGGCCTCTGGCCATGCTCCGAACTCACAAAGGGTTACCTTGAACCGGTCGCAGGCTTTGTGAGCTCGGAGCATGGTCAGACTGTTTCCTTTGTTGAATGCTTTTTTTTTTTTTGGTCAACTCTCACACAACGTGAGGAGGTAGATACTTATATTTTTCTTTTAATTTGCACGTGAATTGGAAAATGGAATTACAAAACTTGACCAAAGTAAGTGGTGAAGATATATGACCTGGAACCTCAGTTGGTGGCCTCTTTGACATTCCTTTAGTTCTGTGGCCAGAGGGATCCGGCTGGCCAATCTTCTGTGTTTTACAGAAACAAGTAGTGAATCATTCTGCTTTGATGTGGCCAAGTAATAGAGAAAGCTGCTAGTGGTGGGATCCAGGGTAGGGGATTTCTTTAAAATTCATGTAGTATAATTATGTCAAGATTATGTACCATTTTGTGATGCCATCTCATGACACCATGTCTAACTATCATTCCAGTGGAAAGGCCCTCTGTAGTGATCTGTGGGAGACTGTTTCTCTCCATTATCTCCAATAAAGTGAATTTATACCATAGAACACTTAATAGTACCTTATGACACTGAGTCTTTCAATGAAATAAAAATGATTATAAATTAAGTGGAACTACCTGTACCCTTACAGGGAATGTATATACATACCCAGCCAACTTGTTATATCAGTTGTTAGAATCTTTTCAAGCATCACTGGGAGAGTGAATGTAGAGAAATTCAATGTGTTGAGGTGCTATGTGATGAACAACAAGCAAAATACCAGTTCTTCTTGTTCCCACCCCCAGCCCCCAACCATCCTCTCCCTCCCACTCACTTCCAGAAATTCTGTTGAAACATTTTCCTCTTGAAAATTAATTGAGAACTGACTTATCATCATTATCCATAGAATTAAGTGTGAAGCTAGAAGGTGGAGGTTAGCAACCTGCTATTTGGATTTCTTTGAGAAATTGATTTTACTCCCGTTTCACATGTTTAGTTTTACATTTAAATGCCTCAGAGCTGTGAGTGTTTTGCTGTTCACTGCTGAATACACTAAAACATTGGTGAGCTTTCAAGGAAGAGCATGGGATGGGATGAAGAAAGCTTTTATTTATTTATTTATTTACTTACTTACTTACTTATTTATTTAGTGAGGATCGCTTTTAATCAGCAACAAGGGATTTTGGAGTTCAACCACATCTGTGCTCCACAAGCTTGTGAGCTGGGCCAGCTGCCTACTGTCAGACCTCAATTTTTTGTCTGTGAAATGGAGATGATTGTAGCTGCCCTGCTTTCCCACCATATGGGGCTGCACTTGGAATGGAGTGAGGTAATGACAGAGAAAATAATTTGATTATGTGTTTTGTTTGTGATGACACACAAAACAGACAATCATGTCAAAAAATGGGCAGAAGACATGAACAGACACTTCTCCAAAGAAGATATACAAGTGGCTAACAGACGCATGAAAAAATGTTCATCATCACTAGTCATTAGGGAGATTTAAATCAAAACCACATTGAGATACCACCTTAGACCAATTGAATAGCCAAAATTATCAAGACAGTAAGCAACTTGTTTTGGAGAGAATGTGGAGAAAGGGGCGGGAATGCAGGTTGGTGCAGCCACCTTGGAAAACAGTATGGAGATTCCTTAAGAAATTCAAGATAGAGCTTCCCTATGACCCTGCAATTGCACTCCTGGGTATTTGCCCCAAAGATACAGATGTAGTGAAAAGAAGGGCCATCTGTACCCCAATGTTCATAGCAGCAATGACTACGGTCGCCAGACTGTGGAAAGAATCAAGACATCCTTCAACAGATGAATGGATAAAAAAGATGTGGTCCATATATACAATGGAGTATTATGCCTCCATCAGAAAGGATGAATACCCATCTTTTGTATCAACATGGACAGGATTGGAAGAGGTTATGCTGAATAAATAAATTTATAAATATATAAATTTATAAATAAATTTATGCTAAATCAAGCTGAGAGAGTAAGTTATCCTATGGTTTCATTTATTTGTGGAGTATAAGGAATAACATAAAGGACATTAGGAGAAGAAAAGGAAAAGTGAATTGGGGAAAACCAGAGAAGGAGATGAAGCATGAGAGACATGGACTCTGAAAAACAAACTGAGGGTTTCGGAGGGGTGGAGGTGGAGGAATAGGTGAGCCTGGTTGTGTCTATTAACAAGGGAACATATTGCATGGAGCACTGGGTGTGGTGCATAAACGATGAATCTTGGGACACTGAAAAAAATAAAGATATAAAAAGAAAAATAAATAAATATTTATATTGTTTTATATTCCTAAAAAAAAAAAAAAAAGCATTCAGCACATAAGAAGAAACCTTTGGCAAATGTTAAACATTACCATTCACATTATTTACTCTCCATATTTTAGACTGCAAATCTCAGCATATATACTTACAAGTAAAAAAACAAAAGTAAATTTATATATTTTTTCCAGTGATAAAACTGTGATTAACATGTTTCTTACTTGTAAATTTTTACAAAAAAGGAATATACTTCAAAATCAACATTTGTACAGTAGATTTTTTTTTTTTTACTCCATCGGACAAACCAACTAAATATTGACAAATGTTGCATGTTAGCTGCTCATCAACCAACTCCACACTTTTTAAAAATTTTCCTTCACTGTTTCCATCTTTTCTTTGTATAATGTGCTTCACACTCAGGGCCAGCTGTTCCACTGGCTTTTCTGTGGGTTTACACTTGGGCTAGATGTTTTCTACTGGCTCCTCCTCACTTGCCATCCTCTCTACTTGTGTTTTTCTGATGAAGGATTGCAGGTTCCCACACCCTTTGCTTACCAACAACACAGCAACGAAGGAGATTGAGATCAGAGTGCAAGTCACATGGCTCCTTCACTCAAGCAGAGCATTCCTCAGTAGAGGCAGCACTCATCTCAAGGAGAGCTACTCTAGAGGACTCTTTCCAAGTTTCCCATAACAGTTCCCTCCTCTTCTCCCTTAGGATCTAGAGGTAATAAGAACCACCCCTGCACCTGGCCCCATTACCCTACACCCTAATCACACTTTGTTGTTGTTGTTGCTATCTTCTAGTCCTCCTTTTCTCTTTTTATTTTTTTGTTTAAATTCAATTAACCAAGGTATAGTAAAACATTAGCTTTTGATATAACATTCAATGATTCACTAGTTTAATATAACACCCAGTGCTCATCATATCTTATATGCCTTCTTCAATTCCCAAAAACCAGTCACTGCATCTTCCCACTCTCCTCCCTTTCTGCAACCCTCAGTTTCTTTCCTGGAGTCAAGACTCTCATATGGTTCATATTCCTCAATGATTTCTTCTCATTAAGTTTTCTCTCCCTTCCCTTATGGTCCTCTGAACTATTCTTTATATACCACATATGAGTGAAACCATATGATAATTGTCTTTCTCTGATTGACTAATATCACTTAGCATAATATCCTCCAGTTCCAACCATGTTGATGTAAATGGTAAGGATTCATCTTTTCTAATGGCTGAGTAATATTCCATTGTATAATATGAACCACATCTTCTCTATCCACTCATCTGTTGAAGAACATATCAGCTCCTTTCACAATTTGGCTATTGTGGACATTGCTGCTATGAACACAGGGGTGCAGGTGCACCTTCTTTTCACTACATCTGTATCCTCGAGATAAATAGCCAGTAGTGTAGTCCTGGGTCATAGGGTAGCTATATATTAAATGTCTTTTTTATGGTGTTGTTAGCCACCATTAAATATGTCCTTAATTTTTGATGCAGTATTCCAAGATTTATTGTTTATGTGTGACACCCAGTGCTCCATGCAGTACATACCCTCCGAAATACCCACCACCAGGCTCACCCATCCCCCTACACCTCTTCCCTTTAAAATCTTCAGTCTGTTTCTCAGAGTCCACTGATTCCCATGGTTCATCTCCCCCTTCAAGTTCCCCCAACTCACTTTTCCTTTCCTTCTCCTAATGTCCTCCATGCTATTCCTTATGCTGCACAAGTAAGTAAAATCATGTGATAATTGACTCTCTATTTTTGACTTATTTCACTCAGCATCATCTCCTCCAATTTTGTCCATCTTGATACAAAAGTTGGGTATTCATCCTTTTTGATCACT
Source organism: Mustela nigripes (assembly GCF_022355385.1). Classification (NCBI taxonomy): domain Eukaryota; kingdom Metazoa; phylum Chordata; class Mammalia; order Carnivora; family Mustelidae; genus Mustela; species Mustela nigripes. The sequence goes on from NC_081573.1 coordinate 23,569,285, forward strand.
GAATAATATTCCATGTATCTATGGACCACATCTTCTTTATCCATTCAACTGTTGAAGGGCATTTTGTCTCTTTCTATAGTTTGGCTATTGTGGCCATTGCTGCTATGAACATTGGGGTACAGATGACCCTTCTTTTCACTACATATGTATCTTTGGGATAAATACCCAGTAGTGTAATTGCTGGGCCATATGGTAATTCTATTTTTAATTTTTTAAATACTGTTTTCCAAAGTGGCTGCACTAACTTGCATTCCCACCAACAATATAAGTGGCTTCCCTTTTCTCCACATCCTCTCCAAGACAGGGTTGTGTTCTGTCTTGTTAATATTTGTCAATCTAACCAGTGTTAAGGTTAGATTTTTTTTTATTTGAACTTTATTTTATTTCTTCAGTGTTCCAAGATTGTTTATGCATCACACCCAGTGCTCCATGCAATACATTCCCTCCTTAATATCTATCAATGTGGTTTTTTTAAATTTATTTTTTATTTATTTTCAGCATAACAGTATTCATTATTTTTTCACCACACCCAGTGCTCCATGCAATCCATGCTCTCTATAATACCCACCACCTGGTACCCCAACCTCCCACGCCCCCCACCACTTCAAACCCCTCAGATTGTTTTTCTGAGTCCATAGTCTCTCATGGTTCACCTCCCCATCCAATTTCCCCCAACTCTCTTCTCCTCTCTAACTCCCCATGTCCTCCATGCTATTTGTTAGGCACCATAAATAAGTGAAACCATATGATAATTTACTCTCTCTGCTTGACTTATTTCATTCAGCATAATCTCTTCCAGTCCCGTCCATGTTGCTACAAAATTTGGGTATTCATCTTTTCTGATGGAGGCATAATACTCCATAGTGTATATGGACCACATCTTCCTTATCCATTCATCTGTTGAAGGGCATCTTGGCTCTTTCCATAGTTGGGCGACCATGGCCATTGCTGCTATAAACATTGGGGTACAGATGGCCCTTCTTTTCACTACATCTGTATCTTTGGGGTAAATACCCAGGAGTGCAATTGAAGGGTCATAGGGAGGTTCTATTTTTAATTTCTTGAGAAGTCTCCACATTGTTTCCAAAGAGGCTGCACCAACTTGCATTCCCACCAACATTGGAAGAGGGTTCCTCTTTCCCCACATCCCCTCCAACACATGTTGTTTCCTGTCTTGTTAATTTTGGCCTTTCTAACTAATGTAAGGTGATATCTCAATGTGGTTTTAATTTGAATCTCCCTGATGGCTAGTGATGATGAACATTTTTTCATGTGTCTGATAGCCATTTGTATGTCTTCATTGGAGAAGTGTCTGTTTATATTTTCTGCCCATTTTTTGATATGATTGTCTGTTTTTTGTGTGTTGAGTTTTAGGAGTTCATTATAGATCCTGGATATCAACCTTTTGTCTGTACTGTCATTTGCAAATATCTTCTCACATTCCGTGGGTTTCCTCTTTGTTTTCTTGACTGGTTTTGGTTTTAATTTCCCTGATAGCTAATGATGGTGAACATTTTTTCATGTGTCTGTTAGCCATTTGTATGTCTTCTTTGGAGAAGTGTCTGTTCATGTCTTCTGCCCATTTTTTGACATGATTATCTGCTTTTGGGTGTTGAGTTTGAGAAATTCCTTACAGATCTTGGATATCAACTCTTCTTAATATCATTTCTAAATGTCTTCTCCCATTCCGTGGGCTGCCTCTTTGTTTTGTTGATTGTTTCCTTTGCTGTGCAGAAGCTTTGGATCTTGATGAAGTCCCAAAAATTCATTTTCACTTTTTTTTCCTTTGCCTTTGGAGACGTATTTTGAAAAAAGTTGCCATGGCTGATGTTGAAGAGGTTAAATGCCTATAATGTCCTCTAGGATTTTGATGGATTCCTGTCTCATGTTGAAGTCTTTCATCCATTTTGAGTTTATCTTTGCATGTGGTATAAGAGAATGATTTAGTTTCACTCCTCAATACATAGCTGTCCAATTTTCCCAGCACCGTTTATTAAAGAGACTGTTATTTTTCCACTGGATATTTTTTCCTGCTTTGTTGAAGATTATTTGACCATATAGTTGAGGGTCCATATCTGGGATCTCCCCTCTATTCCACTGGTGTATGTATCTGTTTTTCTGCAAGTGTCATGCTGCCTTGGTAATCACAGCTTTGTAGTAAAGCTTGAAATCAGGCAACGTGATGCCTCCAGTTTTGTTTTTCTTTTTCAACACTTCTTTAGCAATTTGGGACTTCTTCTGGTGCCATACAAATTTTAGGATTCTTTGTTCTAGCACTTTGAAAAATGTCGATGGAATTTTGATCAGGATGGCATTGAAAGTATAGCTTGCTCTGGGCAGTATAGAAATTTTAAGAATTTCTGATCCATGAACATGGAATGTTTTTTCATCTTTTTGTGTCTTCTTCAGTTTTCCTTCATGAGTGTAGGTCCTAGAGTATAGGTCCTTTACCTCTTTGGATAGGTTTATTCCAAGGTATCTTATAATTTTTGGTGCTATTGTAAATGAAATCGATTCTCTAATTTCCCTTTCTACAGTTTCATTGTTAGTGCATAAGAAAGCAACTGTTTTCTGGGCATTGATTTTGTGCACTGCCACATTACTGAACTGCAGTATGAGTTCTAGTAGTTTGGGGGTGGAGTGTTTTGGGGTTTTCCATATAAAGTATCATGTCAACTGTGAAGAGAGAGATTTTGGCTTCTTCTTTGTAAGTTTGAATATGTTTTATTTCTTTTTGTTGTCTGATTGTTGTCACTAGGACTTCTAGTACTATGTTGAACAAGAGTGGTGAGAGTGGGCATCCTTGTCATTTTCCTCATCTCAATGGAAATGCTTTCAACTTTCCCCCACTGAGAATGATATTTGCTGTGGGTTTTGCATAGATGCATGTTATGAGGTTGAGGAATGTCCCCTGTATCTTTATACTCTGAAGAGTTTTAATAAGGAAAGGATGCTGTATTTTGTCAAATTTTTTTGTGCATCAATTGAGAGGACCCTGTGGTTCTTCTCTCTTCTCCTTGTAATATGTTCTATTACACTGATTGATTTGCTAATTTTGAAACACCCTTACCTCCCAGAGATAAATCCCACTTGGTCATGGTGGATAAATTTTTTAATGTACTGCTGGATTATATTAGCTAGGATCTTGTTGAGAATTGTGGTATCCATATTCATAAGGGATATTGGTCTGAAATTCTCCTTTTTTATGGGGTCTTTGCCTGGTTTTGGGAAAAGGGTAACTCTGGCTTCATAGAAATAGTCTGGAAGTTTTTCTTCTGTTTCTATTTTTTTAAACAGCTTCAGAAAAGTAGGCTTTAATTCATTGAATGTTTAGTAGAACTCTGTATGGAATATGTCAGTTCCTAGACTCTAGTTCTTTGGGAGGTTTTTGTCATCACTGCTTCAATCTCATTACTAGATATTGGTCTATTCAGGTTGTCAATTTCTTCCTGATTCAGTCTTGGAAGTTTATAAGTTTCCAGGAACACATCCATTTCTTCTAGGTTGCTTAACTTATTGGCATATGGCTGTTGATAATAATTTCTGATGATTGTTTCTATTTCCTTGGTGTTAGTCGTGATCTCTCCCTTTTCATTCATAATTTTATTAATTTGGGTCCTCTCTCTTTTCTTTTGGATTAGTTTGGCCAGTGGATTTTCAATATAATTAATTCTCTTAAAGAACTAGCTTCTGGTTTCGTTGATGTGTTCTACTGTATTTCTAGTTTCTATCTCATTGATCACTCTTATAATCTTAATTATTTCCTTTCTAAAACATGGGATTGGCATAATTTGTTGTCGATTCTCCAGTTCTCTAAGGTGTAAAGAGAATTTGTATATTCAGGATTTTTTTTTTTTTTTTTTTTTTTTTTGAGTGAGGCTCTCCCCCTTACGACCACCTTTGCCATATCCCATAGGATTTGGATAAATGTGTCCTCGTTTTCATTGGTTTCTATGAATTGTTTAAGTTCTTTGTTGATTTCCTGGTTGATCCAAACATTCTTTAGCAGGATGGTCCTTAGCTTCCAAGTGTTTAAATTTCTTCCAAACTTTTTCTTGTGATTGAGTTCCGTTTCAAAGCACTGTGGTCTGAGAACATGCACAGAATAATCTCAATCTTTAGATATTGGTTGAATCCTGATTTGTGACCCATAATGTGTTTCTACCCCGGAGAAAGTTCCGTGTACACTCGAGAAGAATGAGTATTCTGTTGTCTTAGGGTGGAATATTCTGTATATATATTTATGACGTACATCTGGTACAACATGATATTAAAAACTCTTGTTTCATTGTTGATTTTCTGCTTAGATGATCTGTCTGTTGCTGAAAGTGGTGTGTTAAGATCCCCTACAATTAATATATTCTTATCAATATGACTCTTTATTTTTATGCCTTTTAAAAAAAATTTCTTCTCAGTGTTCCAGAATTCATTATTTATGCACCACACCCAGTGCACCATGCAATACGTGCCCTCTTTAATAACCACCACCAGGCTCACCCAACCTTCCAATTCCCTCCCCTCCAAAACCCTCAGTTTGTTTCTCAGAGTCCACAGTCTCTCATGGTTAGTCTCCCCCTCCAATTTCCCCCAACTCCCTTCTCCTCTCCATCTCCTCAAGTCCTCCATGTTATTCCTTATGCTCCACAAATAAGTGAAAGTACATGATAATTGACTCTCTCTATTTGAGTTATTTCACTCAGCATAACCTCTTCTTGTTCCACCCATGTTGATACAAAAGTTGGGTAATCATTCTTCCTGATGGAGGCATAATATTCCATAGTATATATGGACCATATCTTCTATATCCCTTCATCTGTTGAAGGGAATCTTGGTTCTTTCCATAGTTCGGCAACTGTGGCCATTGCTGCTATGAATGTTGGGGTACAGATGACCCTTCTTTTCACTACACATTTATAATTGGGGTAAATATCCAATAGTGCAATTACAGGGTCATAGGGAAGCTCTATCTTGAATTTCTTGAGGAATCTCAACACTGTTTTCCAAAGTGGCTGCACCAACTTGCATTCTCACCAACAGTGTAAGAAGGTTGCCCTTTCTCCACATCCTCTCCAACACATGTTGTTTCCGGTCTTGTTAATTCTGGCCATTCTAACTGGTGTAAGGTGGTATCTCAATGTGCTCTTGATAATATAACTTTGTGTTTTGATTAACAATTGGCTTATGTATTTGGCTACTCCCAAGTTGGGGGCAAAAATATTTAGAATTCTTAGATCTTCTTGGTGGATAGATCCTTTACAATTGATATAGTTTCTTTTTGTATTTCTGACTACAGTCTTTAACTTAAAATCTAATTTATCTGATATGAGAATTGCTATCCCAGCTTTCTTTTGAGACCTGTTGGCATGAAAGATGGTTCTCTATTCCTTCATTTTCAGTCTGGATATATCTTTCGGTTCAAAATGAATTTCTTGTACACAGCATGTTGATGGTTCCTGTCTTTTTATCCAATCTGAAATCCTGTGTCATTTTATTGGAGAATTTAGTCTGTTCACATTGAGAGTGATTATTGAAACAAACGTTTTTGTTTTCATCGTGTTGCTTGTAAGGGCATTGTTTCTATAGACTGTCTTTGTAAATTTCTCTTCTATATCACTCTTGGGGTCTTTATTCTTTTCTAGAACCCCTCCCCCTTAATATTTCTTGAGTACCAGCTTGGTGATTACATATTCTTTTAGTCTTAGAATATTCTTTACCAGACTTGGAAGCACTTTATCTCTCCATCCATTCTGAATGATAGCCTTATCAGACAAAGTATTCTTGGCTGCATATTCTTCTCATTTAGTGCCCTGAATATGTCTTGCTAGCCCTTTCTGGCTTACCAGGTTTCTGTGGCCAGGTCTGATGTTATTCTGATGGTCCTCCCTCTGTACTTAAGGAATCTCTTCTCCCTATCTGCCCTTAAGAAAATTTCCCTAAATTTATGATTCACGAATTTCACTATCACATGCAGGTCTTTCTACCCTTCTTGATCTTGGGAGGTGTCCTCTCTGCCTCTATGACACAAACACTGGTTCCATTCCCCAGATTAGGAAATCCTCATCTAGCATTTGTTCAACTATATATTCTAGTCCTCTCTATCTCTCTCTCCACCCACTCAGGAATTCCAAAAATTCTAATGCTGAAACATTTAAGGTCATCCTTTATTTCCCTTATTTTTTTTCATGGCTTCTAAGCTGTTTGTTCCAGGCATCTTCTTGATCCTACTTTTCTATGTTTGTATTCTAGATTACTAATTCGATCTTCTGCCTCATTTACCCTAGCTGTTAGAGTATCTAGATTAGACTGGATCTCATTGATAGCATTTTCAAGTTCTGCCAGATCAGCTCTCTCACTTCCACCTTTAGAGATTCTATGTTGCCACTACTGGTCCTCCCCAACCTAACCATTGCCTGGATAATTGTTATGCTGAATTCTATTTTTTTTAAAGATTTTATTTATTTATTTGACAGAGAACACAAGTAGGCAGAGAGACAGGCAGAGAGAGAAAGGAGGAAGCAGACTCCCTGCTGAGCAGAGAGCCCAATGCAGGGCTCAATCCCAGGACCCTGAGATCATGACCTGAGCTAAAGGCAGAGGCTTTAACCCACTGAGCCACCCAGCCGCCCCTGAATTCTATTTTCAACATATTGCTTATGTCCATATCCAATAGTTCTGTGGCAGAGGTCACAGTCTCTGGGTTTTTTCTCTGTTGGGGTTTCCTCCTCCTAGTCATTTTGGTGACAGGTGGTTGAAGGGATGTATAGCTAAATATATCAACCATGATCCAGGCAAGATGCATCCTAGAAAGTTTCAAAGCAATTGGAAGTCACCACCAAAAAGAAAGAAAAAAGAGAGAAAAAAAAGAGAAAATAAAGAGAAACCCAGCCTAAATGAGCTCCCAAAGTAAGATTTATGTTACAAAACCAAAAAAGAACAAACAAAAATACCAACAAAAGTAAAAGAAAAAAGGAAAAACCCAGCCAAAATAATGCCAAGAATAAGATTTATATAGTACAAAAACAAAAACAGATACACAGAAACACTGACAAAAAAATAAGATTGGAAGGTCTTTATAAACCCTCAATGTGGGTGAGAACGTTTATTTCAGTTCTTCCTGGGTGTATCTTGCTATCTTTTTTTAAAAGACTCAACTTTCCAGAGATACGGAGAAATTAAAACTGGTTTATATATAAGGGTAATATTGAATAGGGGAAAAGGACTTCCTTGAAGCTTATGTCTATATCCATATCTATATCTATCTATATCTATATCTATATCTATATCTATATCTTATCATCTATAACTACATCTATATCTATATATATTTAAAAAAGAAAAAGAAACAAAGGTATATGCATGAAAAAAATTTAAGTTAAAAAGTTATTATGGAATATGTTGTATTAAATAACTAGCTGTAATGGTAAGTAGATTAAAAAAATAAAAGAACAATTGTGAAAAGGAATTTGGGCATTAAGGGAAATTGGAAGGGGAGGTGAGCCATGAGAGACTATGGACTCTGAAAAACAACCTGAGGGTTTTTAAGGGGCAGGGGTGGAAGGTTGGGGGAACCAGGTGGTGGGTATTAGGGAGGGCACAGAGTGCATGGAGCACTGGGTGTGGTGCAAAAACAATGAATACTGTTATACTGGAAAGAAAAAAAAATTAAATAAAGAGAAAAGCAAAGAAAAGTTGTATCTATGAAATATATAGGTTTGGGGCAATACTGGGAGCTTAATATATTGTTTGCTCCTGATGTTAGGGTTTTACAGTTTTATGGGGACCCTGTGGTTGTTTTCTTCTTGTTCTTTTGGCTTGTCTTCTGGGGAGGGGCTGGCAACATTGTTTTTCAGTCAGTCTTCCTTGGGCTGAGTCACCCTGCCCCCTATCAGGGTCCTGGGCTCTGGGGAAGCTGGTTCTTCAGGCTTTTGTTCTCTGGAGGTTTTTGTTCTTTGGCAGCTTTTTCTGCCTTTTCAAGGGTCAGGGAAAAGTAAACTGTCTGGTCCCAGACCTCTGCTTCAGAGAGAAGCCTCAGCCTGCTTCCCTCTGAATAGTCCAGAACACACAGACTCCCCCTCTGCAAACTCTGCTGAGCCCCACAACCTCCCACAGGCAGTGCACACCACCAGCCACTGTGTCATTGGTCACCCAAGACCCCCGCTTATCTCTGCACCCCTGTGCTACTAAAACTGTGAGCGATACTGATCTGGTGAGCCCAATCCTGGTGGCTGCCATTGTCCAGACTGCTGTCAGGAGCCCATGCCTGTCCTGAGTGCACACTAATCTGACTGTGGTGCAGGTTGTGAAAAGATGCAGGCCCAGGAACCACCAACTGGAGCCCCAGCCAGGCTCTTCAGGTGTGGGCAGGGTGCACCCAGCCCCAGCGGTGGTGGTGAAAGCAGCAGAAAACCACGGTCCCAGGGACTGCTGACTGCAATCCCTCTCAGGCTCTCTCAGGCATCCATAGGCACTGGCTGTGTCTACTCTGGGACCATGGGCTTAAGTCCATGTCTGTGGCCACCAGATCCCACCGCTTGCCCCTTAAGATCCTTTGTTCTTTTTGAGTGTTGTTAACCACTATCCAAGCTAATTCTGGTCCCCAAGCACAAAGCACTTTCATTTTAGGGTGTTATTTTCCAATAGGTTGCTTCTGGTGGCTCCCTCCCCCTGCTGTTTATCTTCCAATATCAGTCCGAGCACTCCCTCTCTTCTGTACCTCTCTACTGATGGTCTTCTGCCCCCATAGAGATCCAGAAGTGGATCTCAGGCTGATTCATGGGTGTTCATAGTGTCCTGGTAGATATTTAGTTCAATTCAGGGGACCGGTTGAAACAGGGTCTCCTACTTCTTTGCCATATTACCCCTCCCGCTATATTTAATGTCTTGAGAAAACTCCATACTCTTTTCCAGAGTGTCTATACTAGATTGCATTCCCACCAACAGTGTGAGAGGGTTCCCCTTTCTCCACATCCTTGCCAACATTTGTTATTTCTTGTCTCGTTAATGTTTGCCATTCTAACTGGTGTAAGGTTGTATCTCATTGTGGTTGTGATTTATATTTTCCTAATGCCAAGTGATGTGGAACATTTCCCATATGTCTGTTGGCCATTTGTATGTCTTCTTTGGAGAAATGTTTCTCCGTGTCTTTTGTGCATTTCGTAACTGAATTATTTGGGTTTGGGGTGTTGAGTTTCATAAGTTCTTTATAGATCTTGGATACCAGTCCTTTATTTGTAATGTCATTTACAAATATCTTCTCCCATTCTGCAGGTTGCCTTTTACTTTTGTTGATTGTTTCTTTTGCTGTGCAGACGTTTTTAACTTGATGGAGTTCCAATAGCTCGTTTTTGCTTTTGTTTCCCTTACCTTTAGAGACGTGTCCTGCAAAAGTCATTTTTTGTCTAAGGTTAAAGAGGTTGCTGCATGTGTTCTCCTCTAGGATTTTGATGGATTTCTGTTTCACATTTAGATTTTTCATCCATTTTGAGTTGATCTTTGTGTATAGTGTAAGAGAATGGTCCAGTTTCATTTCTATTCATGTGGCTGTCCAATTTTCCAGCACTATTTATTGAAGAGACTGTCTTTTTTCCATTTGATATTCTTTCCTGCTTTTCAAAGATTATTTAGCCATTACTTGAGGGTCCATTTCTGGACTCTCTGTTATGTTCCAATCATCTATGTCTGGTTTTTTTGCCAGAACCATGCTCTCCTGATGGTTACAGCTTGAAATCAGTGGGATCACACTTTTAAATAGTCTTTTCTTAAATGGTCTAATTTTGTTTACTAACTGATGTATTTTGCTTTGTCATGTGTCAGTCCTATAAATATGGTTCTTTGTTCTTCCCTTTCCTTTTAATATGATCTCTATTGTATTAATCAGCATTGCTATGGTTGAAAATGACAAAAGTTAAATTCAAACTCTTGTAATTACAATAATAATAATTAAGAAAATGCCAACTTTAGACATAAATCCAGGAACTCAAACAATATCACAAGGACTATTTCTCTCTCCATTTCTTTTTTTTTTTTTAATGATTTTATTTATTTTTATTAGAGAGAGTGAGAGACAGCATGAGAGGGGAGAAGGTCAGAGGGAGAAGCAGACTGCTGATGGAGCTGGGAGCCCAATGTGGGACTTCATCCTGAGACTCCAAGACTGTGACGTGAGCTGAAAGCAGTTGTCCAACCAACTGAGCTACCCAGGTGCCCCACTCTCTCTCCATTTATTATTTCTTTTTTTCCTCAGTAATGGATTCTTCCAAAGTAAGTTCACCCACATGGAAGCAAAGATGACCACCAATAGCTATGGACTTACACCATCCTCCCAAAACTAATTTTTGTGGAAGAAAAATTATCTTACCCAGAGATTCCAAAAAGGTCATGGGAATGCTCTGATTGGCTTTCTTTTGATCACATGACCAGGTAAGTTACTCTGATTGTCCAGATAATGGTCAAATGCCTAGTAGCCAAGAAATAGAGTAAGCTCTTCCTGGATCAAAAAGAATGAGAATAATGGGGGAAGAGGTAGTACTATAGAGACTATGTTCTGCAAAAATAAAGGCATATAACCATAAAACTATAAACTTTTGATAACTCTAACCTCACCAAATGACCCTAAAACTCCTCAGAAATTGTATATCCAAAAGATGTATGGAAAGCCTCCTCTTAGCACTTTCAGGTGAGAACTGCCTTTTTGTCTTACACAAAAAAAGAACACCACTAAAGAACCATTCTTCAATCAAGCAAAAAGAGACCAAAGGAATTACATTCCTCACATTACACAGCATGAAACTGAGTGAATTCAGATATACATAAGGACTCAGGGGCTCCTGGGTGGCTCATCTGGTTGAGCATCTGACCCTTGGTTTCTGCTCTGGCCATGTTCTGAAGTTTGTGAGATGAGCACTGCATGGGGTTCCATGATGGGAACTGAGCATGCTTGGGATTCCCTTTCCCTCTCACTCTGCCCCATTCATGCTCACTCTCTCCCACTCAAAAAGAAAAAAAAGTATACAGCCTACCTGCATCAGGATAGTACTCTCTCAGCACCAAAGCTAAGAGTACTATGGTTCATCCTGGTTCCCCCAAGACTTTCTGGGACCAAGGCCCAGAAATCAAGTATGGACAAAGTAGAAAAAAATACTGCATTACTGAGGAAAGAATCTCTTTAAAAGATGAGTTAAGTTTATAGTCTCAAGTGTGAAAATCAAAGGACATGGGAAAAAAACTTTAATAATCACCAAAAAAAAAAAAAAAAAAAAACACCTTACCAGGGACCACAATGGTCTAGATCCATAGGATCATGATGTGTGCCAGCCATTGTGTAGGTTCTGGGATATCATACAGTAGGAGCCAGCCAGGATCCCTGCCTTCACTGAACTTATAGGGAAAGAATCAAGCAGGCAAGGAAATGGAGTGAATAAACAAAAAGATAGGGGACACACAGATGGTGTGGGGACACATGAATGGTACATCTAACTTTGGATGAAAGAATCAGTGAGGGCTTCCCAAGGGAATGGTTTTTAGGCCAACTCTTAAAATGGGAGGATGCTTTGGCAGCAGGCAGATATTTCTATTAGGGAGAAAGAGCAGGGATCATAGGGAAAATTAAGAACCCAACATTCCTTCATTCGGTCAACAAATATTTACTGAAGAACTACACCAACAGTGCAGTAGCAAACAGATTATTTTATTGTTCTTATTGAACAATTATTGGGGCCTTCACTCCACAGTATTCTGGAGGTCTTACTAGACAGAGGCAGGAATAAGAGGAGGTGAGGGGTGTGGATGTGAGGGGGCAGGAGGCTGGCTGAGGACAAAGCAAAAGCTGGCGCCTTGCACCCCCCCTTCACCCGATCCCCTCCATATGTGTAGCATTCCTCAGGCACCCCTGACTGCCATAAAATGATAAATAGTTAACTTGCAGAGATCACAGTCCTGCAAGGTAGGAGTCTCCCTTGGTTTGCAAATGTCCTTGAGATTTACAACAAAGAAGTTAGCCCAATTTCCAAAGACACAAATCAGTTCCTCAAGCCCTAATGTCACCCTCCCCTCCATAAAAAACCAAAGGAGGCAGAGGTAGAAGGAAAAGTAAATAAAGTTAAATTTCTTCTAACCTAAATCTCATTAACAAGGTTGCTTGATAGCAGGAATGTAACATTCCACCAGGAGACTCCCAATTGTCTTTACTTGATAGTAACCAGGCCTTCAATATCCTGATAGTGCTTTTTCACGCAGGCGGGCTAACCGGCCAGTTCTGCTTCTGTAAGATTGCTTTGTCTGCTTTTGCGCAGACCCCTGCTTTAGCGCGCGGGTCCCCTGACCCAATCCACTGACGCCAAGTATGCCTGTTCAAACTGTCAATCAATCAGCTCAGCCCCACCGGAAACTTGTTTGTATCTGTCTATAAAAACCCTGCACCAACCCAGCTCTGGACCTCTCGGCATTATCGGCAACGAGCGGTGCAGAGGTCCAGGTTCGAACCTGCAATAAACGACCCTTGCTGCTTGGCTTTGACTCACATCTCTGGTGGTCTTTTAAGGTGGGGGTAATATTCAGTTGGCATTTCAGATGTGTTAATGCAAGAAGGAGCAGTAATACCCTTGGAATTTAGTGTGTATTTTGTTGTTTTACTTCTTCTAATGACAGTAGAACACATGAAATACCCTCAGCACCTGAGAACTTGCGCTGTAGTCCATATCATTTCCCATCTGGGGACTAAGGGTGGAAATAGGTACTTGCAGTGCCTCCACCCCCATCCCACAACTTGGAGAATGCAGAATTCTACTTCCTAGCAACCCATACATGACTCCACTTTCTTACCTAGCCTGACAGTATTTAAACTCCCCCAGGAAACACCAAAAAAAAGATCAAGCAGGGCAATCTACTTGGGGAGGGGAATAATGCTAATTTATGCTAATATAAGTTTCAATTCCTTATTGTATTTTCCTTAACAATTAAATGTCTCTTTTTAAAAGCCACATTGATCAAACACTGTTCTTCTGCCCCCAACAGTCTAATTATCACAACAATTGAATCTGTTAAAAGAGGTGGATTAAAATGTTTGATTTTAACATATGGCTTTCTAGGACAGTTTTCTAAGTGTCCAGCATTTACCAATTGAAAAGAAAAAAATATATATATGATTATCATTTCTGGCCTAAACACTTCTAGAAAATAAGAGCCATGGCATCCCTTCTTTGTCGTTCACCTCCATCCTTCCCACAGAAGGTGACATCCATCAACACTGAGGGGTCTGCCAAGCTCGTTTTGAAAGGACATAGCACTGATACCCTGCATCAAGCCCTAGTTCCACATGCTTTTATGTCTTGGATTATTAGAGGTTAAGGGCACATGCAAATTAGAATTTTGGCATTGTTACTTATTTTTCCAGGCTTTAATTGCCTCAGAGTTGGTACTTCATATATGTTAACATATTTAGACACTTAACACTTGGAATATAGAGCTATCGAAGTGTTTGCTGCTATTATTATTATTATTATTATTATTAAATTTCTGCTATCGTCCAAGGCCTAATCAGGGGAGATTCTGATTGCTAATTTGCTTCATGGTATAAATTGAAGACAATGATTCATTCTTTTAGAAGAATTTACAATAAAGTGTTAGTCTTAATAATGGTAAAGCAAAAAGACATTTCAGGCTGAAGGGAGGAGTGAAGGCCCCATAGGAGCTTTTCTTCCTAAGGGAAGCTTCCTAAGTGAGCTCTGTCTGCCTGGCCCTCTAGCACAGAGCAAGCCTGCTGAGACACCAGCAAAGCAGGGGCTCTGAGGCAAAAAGAATGAAAGGCATCTCCATTCTCATTGATTTTGCAATCTGGAGATCCAAGAATTTAGGCATGCATTCACATTTGTGTCATATGGGAAAACACACACACACACTTGGCCTAGCTCTGAGAAAAGGCACCCAGAGGAGGAGGAATATTTGTGGGCTGTGAACATGTGAACAGGCATAAGTAACCTCTTATTCATCCAGCATCCCAGAGTGTAGAAGAAAGTGTTTCTACCCAAGGCACTAACAAAGGTCTGCAGAAAGATGGATAAGGGTAGTGATGAGGGAGCAGGAGGCTGACTGAGGACAAAGCAAGAGCTGGCGCCTTGCACCCCCCCCTTCATCCGCTCCCCTCCATAGGTGTAGCATTCCTCAGGCACCCCTGACTGCCATAAAATGATAAATAGGAGGGCAGGAAGTCCTTTCCCTGAAAAGGTGGCCAGGCCAACCAAAGATGCTGGTCTCTAGGCAGACGCCAAAGCAGTGCAAAGTCCTAGATCAGAGCAGAAAAAATGTAGAGACAGAAAGTTGAGTGCCTTTATGTTAATGAGCCCAGCCAGGGGCACCTGGATGGCTCAGTGGGTTAAGCCTCTGCCTTTGGCTGAGGTCATGATCTCAGTGTCCTGGGATTAAGCCCTACATCAGGCTCTCTGCTCAACAGGGAGCCTGCTTCCCCACTCTCTGTCTCTGCCTGTCTCTCTGCCTAATTGTGATCTCTCTCTCTCTGTCAAATAAATAAATAAATAAAATCTTTGGGGAAAAAAAATATGAACCCAAACCATGTTGGATCACCGATTAGAAAAATTAGGTGTTTTGTGGGGTTTTTTGCTTTTCTTTTTTTCTTTTTCATTCAATCAGTGATTTAATTATGGGAAAGTGAATAGTGCAGAAGGCACGAACAGTCCAGGAGGCCTGAAAGGGTAAATACAATTATAAATTGTAATGAAACCTAGTAGAGTGCCTTCCAGCTGCTGGTTCAAAGCACTCAGCTATGCTTTTGGAGAGGTATAAACAGTGCAAAAAACTATAATTGCTGTGTCAGTCATAGCATCCATGCAGAATACCAAGTACCACTCCAAACTGCTGGCTTCCTGGTGTTGGAAGGGGGCATACAGCTACAGTGTCTGCTGGAAAACCTTCAAGTACTGGGCAGCTATTTGTCCCTAGCACCTTCAGGACCTCTGCTCAGGCCTCCATTACTCCCCTAACCAGAGTTGTGAGCAACACAACTACCCTAATTCATTTGTTACAATACACAGAACTTGCAGGCAACAGAGGCTGAGGGACGGTTTTACTTTTTCAACTGATCCAGTGGGCCCTAATCAATGGATCCATGGACTATTTTTCTCCCTAAAACAGAACTATTTGGTAGAAATATAATGAGAGCCACATGTGTACTTTTTGTTTTTGTTTGGTTTTCCTCCTTTTTTTCTTTAATTTTTTTATTTAAATTCTAATTAGTCAAGGGGAACAGGGTGGCTCAGTTTTTTTTTTTTTTTTAAGATTTTATTTATGTGTTTGAAAGAGAGAGGGAGAGAGAGAGAAGAGAAAAGAGCAGAGGGGGAGAGAGAGGGAGGAGTAAGGAATTGGGTGACTCAGTTGGTTAAGCATCTAATTATTGGTTTGGGTTCAGGTCATGATCTCAGGGTTATGAGAGTGAGCCCCAGGTCAGGTTACATGCTCAGTATAGAGTTGATCTGAAATCTTTCCCCTTTCTTCTTTTCCCCTCTGCTCCTTCCTCTTCTCATTTTCTCTATCTCTCAAATAAATACATAAATAAAATCTTTTTTTTTTTTAATTCTAGTTAGTTAACATACAGTGCAATTATGATTTCAGAAGTAGAATTCAGTGACAGAACACCCAGTGCTCATCATAACATGTGCCCTCCTTAATATCCATCACTCTTCTAGCCCATCCCCCACCCACCTCCCTCCATCATATCTCGGTTTCTCCTTTATTGTTAAGAGGTTCTTACAGAGGGAGACAAGATGGCACAGTAGGAGGCGCTGTTTCAACTGGTCTCCTAAAGTGAGCATATTATCTACCAAAGAACTCTGATCACCCATGAAATCAGCCTGAGATTAGAATTATACACTTCTGGATCTCTACAGGAACATAAGACACCAATGGACAGGTAAAGCAGAGTGGGAACATTGGACTGATATCAGAAGATAAACAAAAGGGGGAGGGAGCCACCAGAAGCAACCCATTGGAAAGGAATATCCCAATATGGGAGTGCCCTATGAGTGGGGATTAGCATTAACTTGGAGTCTGGCTGAAATAACTCAAAAAGAACAAAAGATCTTAAGGGGAAATGGTGGAATTGGGCGGTTAGGGACAGGGGCTTAAGCCTATGGACCCAGGAAGGCTACTGCTGCCACTGAGGCAGAGAGAGTGCGGCAAAGAAGTCAGGGGTTGGTCTCTGAGCCACCAGTGTGCATGAGGGAATCTGGGTGGCAGCACAGGTGAGACAGTCTGGTGTGGACACCAGCTGGCACTCTCTAGAACCACAGCCTTTTGCACTCTACATGTAGGCTACATGACTATGGTCGGAGAAGGGCTCCACACCCTGCCCTAAGAGAGGTCTGTGCAGACACTAAGCTGGTGCTCTTTAGGATCTGGAGAGCCTGAACACTCCCAACCCTGGCAGCTGCAAAAAATCTCAGCTGGCTGCCTATGGTTAGAATCTTTCCAGCAGAGCTCCTGGAAGCCTGCTCTCTGGACTAGTACTTCTCATGGTTTTGGTAACACCAGGATACAAGCGGGGGCTCCTGCGACCCCTGAGACTGTGACTGGGGGCGTACTGTGCCAGCGGCAGAAGGGGAGTTGATGTGCTCTGGAGCATCTGGAGGGAAACAGACTGAGACTTTCTGAGACGGACGTCTGGGTGCCTGTTGCTTTCCTCTAAACCTCCAAAGAACTGCCAAAAGCCCCCAGAGAGAAAAACAAACAAAGAAACAAAAACAAAACAAAACAAAATCCAGAGAATAAAAGCCGGAAAAACCAGTTTCCTCAGAGCCCAGCCCCTTGATAGGGGGCAGGAAGAATCAACTCTAGCAAGACTGCCTGAAAAACCAC
This sequence comes from Mustela nigripes, assembly GCF_022355385.1. Lineage (NCBI taxonomy): Eukaryota > Metazoa > Chordata > Mammalia > Carnivora > Mustelidae > Mustela > Mustela nigripes. Next base: position 23,586,148 of record NC_081573.1, read on the forward strand.
GTGGCAGGCCCTGCCCCAGGAAGCCAGCCAAAAACACCTCAAAAAACAAAAAACAAAAAAACAAGAGGACAACCACCACTACTTCATAGATACAACTTTTATTTTTAATTATTTTTAATAGTTCCCCCTATTCTTGATCTTATCAATTTTTTAAATAATTTTTAACCTATTTACCATCACACTGAGATGTTCAGAACAACAAATTCCATAATAACCTTTTAACTTGAACTTTTTTGATCTATATACCTGTGTTTTTCTTTTGCTTTTCTATATTTTTAATATTCATATAGAGATAAGCTTCAAAGTAATCCTCTCCCCAGTCAATACTACCCCTATATATATGCCAGTTTTAATCCCCCTTTATCTCAGGAAAGTTGACTCATTTAACAAAGATATCAAGATACACCCAGGAAGAATCAAAATAACCTTCCTAGTCCACACTAAGATTTTATAACCACCCTCCCATCTTTTTCTTCTGTCAGTGTTTCTGTGTATTTTTTTGTTGTTGTTGTTGTTCTGGTAGTATATAAATCTTATATTTGGGATTCATTTGGGGTGGGTTCTTTTCTTTTTTTTTTTTTTTTTTCCTTGCCATTTACTTTAATTGGTCTTTTTGTTTGTCTGTTTTTATTTGCATACTTTATAAGTCTTACCTTGGGGGCTCATTCAGGCTGGGTCTACTCTTTTATTTTTGCTTTTCTTTCTTTCTTTTTGTTTCCTGTCTTGCTCTCTCTCTTTTTCTTATTTATTTTTGGTGGGGACTCCTGAATGCTCAGAAGTGTTCCAGGGTGCACCCTGTCTGCAACATGGTTGATACATTTAGACACACATCCCCTCAGCCACCTCTCACCAAAATGACTAGAAGGCAGAATGTCCAACAGAAGAAAAATTCAGACTGGAACCGCTCCACCAGAGCTATTGGATATGGACATAAACAGTATGTTGGAAAGGGAATTCAGGCTAACAATAATCCAGGCAATGTCTAGGTTGGAGAAACCCTTTAATGACAAATGGAATTGATTAGGGCAGAAGTGAAATCCACCAGAGATGATGTAACAATGCTCTCAATGAATTCCAATCTAATCTAAATTCTCTAACAGCTAAGGTAACTGAGGCAGAAGATAGAATTAGTGATCTAGAGGACAAACAGATAGAGAAAAAAGATCAGGAGGTTTGTTCCAAGCCTGAAACAAACAGTTTAGAAGCCATGAAAACAGAATTAGGGAAATAAATGATGCCATGAAAGGTTCCAATGTCAGAATTATTGGAATCCCTGAGAGGGGGGAGAAAGAAAGAAGATTAGAAGATATAGTTGAATAAATTCTCCATGAAAATTTTCCCAATCTGGCAAATGGAAACAGTGTTCATGTCCTAGAGGCAGAAAGGTTTTCCCCCAAGATTATATAATCTAGAAGAACCTCGAGACACCTGATTGTGAAAATAATAAATCATAATTTTAGACAGCAGTTCTTGAAAGCAGCTAGGGGGAATAAATTCCTTATGGACAGAGGAAAGCTGATCAGAATAATGTCAAGCCTGTTCACAGATACCTGGCAAGCCAGAAAGGGCTGGCAAGATGTATTCAAAACACTAAATGAGAAGAACATGCAGCCAAGAATAGCTTATCCAGCAAGACTGACATTCAAAATGGATAGAGAGATAAAGAGCTTCCAAGACAAGCAAGGTTTAAAAGTATATGTGACCACCAAGCCAACACTGCAAGAAATACTAAGGGGGGTTCTACAAAAGAGGGGAAAAAAAACCAATAACATTGGATAGAAATATATGGAGACGATCTATAAAAACAAAGACTTCACAGGCAGCACAATGTCAATAAAAATCTCAATAATCACGTTCAACGTGAATGACCTAAATGCCCCCATAAAATGACACAGGGTTGCAGGTTGGATAAAACGACAGGACCCATCGATATGTTGTCTAGAAGAGATGGATTTTGAACCCAAAGATACATACAGACTGAAAGTGAAGGGATGGAGAAGCATCTTTCATGCCAGTGGGCCTCAAAAGAAGGCTGGGGTAATGATAATTACACACGTGCATACACACATGCGTGCACACACACACGCGCGCTTTCTCTGCATTTTGGGGATTTAGTGTCTTCTAACCATAGATCAAAATTCACTCAGGAACAAGTGGATCACCCTGCTTTGTCCTCCCTATGAGGTTATGTCTCTCTCCCCCTCCTCTTTTTTCCCCCTCTTTTTCTTTTCTTTTCTGTTCTGTGTTATTTTTGTTTGCTTTTCTGTTTTGATTTCCAACTGCTTTGGATTTGTCTAGAGTGCATTTTGCTTGGGTCATGGTTGATATTTTGGACTCTGCTCACTTGCTCACCCATTCTTCTCTGGGCAAAATGACTAGGAGGAATTCAAAACAGAAAAAGAACCAAGGGTAATGTTCTCTGCCACAGATCTAATTAATATGGATATAAGTAAGATGTCAGAGATGGAATTTGGGATAGCAGTTTAAAGTTAATCACTAGAGTTGAAAAAAGCATAAAAGAGAGTAAGGAATCTCCAAGTGCAGAAATGAGATTTAATCAGGCCAAATTAAAAATCCTATAACTGAAAGTAAGTCTAAATTGGGTAATCTAATAGGTAAGTGAATGAGGCAGAAGTGAGTAAGCGATCTAGAAGATAGACTGATGGAAAGGAAGGAAGTTGAGGAAAAAGAAAAATTACTAATATCCCATGAAGAAAGGGTTCAAGAAAATAATCTTGCCCTGAAACAAACCAAGGTCAGAATTATTGGTGTGCATAAAGGGTTGGGGGGAGTAGAAGGCATATTGGAGCAAATTATAGCTGAGAACTTCCCTAATGTGGGGAAGGAAATAAGCACTCATGTTCAAGAGGTAGAGAGGACCCTCCCCCAAATCAATAAAAATAGATCAACCACCTGACATATAGTAGCAAAGCTTGCAAATTTTAGAGAAAAAGAAAATCTCAAGCAGCTCAAGACAAGAGGTTCCTTACCTACAGAGGGAGAAACATCAGATAACATCAGACCTATCCACAGAAGCCTGGCAGGCCAGAAAGGGATGGCATGGTATATTCAGGGTAATAGTTCAGAAGCACATGCAGCCAGGAATACTTTATCCAGCAAAACTGTCATTCACAATGGAAAGAGAGATAAAGAGCTGCCAGGACATACAGAAACTGAAAAAATATGTGACCAACAACCCAGCTCTGCCAGAAATATCAAAGGGGATCCTATAAGTGAAGAAAGAACCCAAGAAAAACATAGACCACAAAGAAACAGAGACAATCTACAGAAACAGGGACTTTACAGGTAATACAATGGCACTAAATTCATATCTTTCAATAGTTATTCTTAATGTAAATGGGCTGAATGCTCTAACCAAAAGACTCATTGTTTCATATTGGATTAAAAAAAAATGACCTATCCATATGCTGTCCATAAGAGACTCAAGTTAGATCTAAAGACACCTCCAGAGAGAAACTGAGGTGATGGAGAACAATTTGTCATGCCAATGGACTTCAAAAGAAAGCTGGGATAGCAATCCTCACATCAGAGAAAATAGATTTTAAATCAAAGACTTATCTATCATAAGTGATGAAGAGAGACGACACTATACCATACTTAAAGGGTATATCCAACAAGAAGATATAAAAATTGTAAATATTTATGCCCCAGCATGGGAGCAGCCAATTACATAAACCAATTAATAACCAAAGTAAAGAAATATGTTGCTAATAATACATTAATAGTAGGAGACTTCAATACCCCACTCACAACAATGCACAGATTATCTAAGCAAAAGATCAACAAAGGAACAAGGGCTTTGAAAGACACACTGGAACAGATGTACATTACAGATATATAGAGAACATTCCACCCTAAAACAACGGAATACTCATTTTTCTCGAGCACACATGGAACATTCTTCAGAATATACCACATACTGGGTCATAAATTGGGTATCAAAGGGCACCAAAAGATTAAGATTATTCCTTGCATATTTTCAGACCACTATGCTTTGAAACTGGAACTCAATCACAAGAGAAAATTTGGAAGGAACCCAAACACTTGGAGGTTAATGAAAATCCTACTAAAGAATGAATGGGTCAACTAAGAAATTAAAGAACAATTTTAAAATTTTATGGAAAATAATGAGAATGAAAACACAAAGCCTTTGGGATACAACAATGGTGGCTGTAAGAGGGAAGTACACTGCAATAGAAATATCTCAAAAAAAAAAATCTCAAATACACAAGATAGCTTTATACCTAAAGGAGCTGGACAAAGAACAGCAAGTAAAGCCTAAGCCTAGTAGAAAAGAAGTAATAAAGATTAGAATAGAATAGAAATCAGTAAAATAGAAACCAGAGCAATAGAACAGATCAACAAAACTAGAAGCTGGTTCTTTAAAAGATTTAATAAGATCAATAAACTTCTGGCTAGCCTTATACAGAAGAAAAGAGAAAGGTCCAAGTTAATAAAATCATGAATGAAAGGGGAGAGATCACGACCATCCCCAAGGAAATACAGAGAATTTTAAGAACATATTACAAGCAACTATATGCCAGTAAATTAGATAATTAGGAAGAAATGGTTGCATTCCTGAAAACTTATAAACTATCAAAACTGAAACAAGGAAATTAGAAAATCTGAACTGACTAATAAACAGCAAGGAAATTGAAGCAGTCATTAAAAATTTCCCAAAAAAACCAAGAGTCCAGGGTAAGATGGCTTCTCAGGGGAATTCTACCCAACATTTAATGAAGAAATAATACCAGGGACCTGGGTAGCTCAGTCAGTTAAGAGTCTGCCTTTGGCTCAGGTCATGATCTCAGGGCTCTGGGATCAAGTCCTGTACCAGCCTCCCTACTCAGCAGAGTCACCTTCTCTCTCTTCCTCTGCCCCTCTCCCTGTTTATGCTCTCTCTCACTCTCTCTCTCACTCTCTCTCCCAAATAAATAAATAAAATGTTTTCAAAAAGGAATAAATAATAACTATTCTACTGAAGCTGTTTCAGAAAATAGAAACAGAAGAAAAACATCCAGACTCATTCAATGAGGCCTGCATTACCTTGATCCAAAATCAAAGACCCCATCAAAAAGGAGAATTTTGAGGGGTTGGGGGTGGGGGGTTAGATGAGCCTAGTGGTGGGTATTAAGGAGGGCATGTATTGCATGGAGCACTGGGTGTGCGGCATAAACAATGAATCTTGGGACACTGAAAAAATAAAATTAAATTAGAAAAAGAAAGTACACTAAAAAGTACACCTTTTCCACCAGAAGGAAAAGGAGAATTACAGACCAATATCCCTGATGAACATGGATGCCAAAATACTCACCAAGATCCTAGGCAATAGGATCCAACAGTACATTAAAGGATTATCCACCTAGACTGCAAGGGAGGTATATTTGCAAATCAATCAATGTGACAGAGCACATTAATAAAAGAAAAGGCAAGAACAATATGGTCCTCTCAGCTGATATAGAAAAAGCATCTGAAAACATACAGCACCCTTTCCTGATTAAAGTTCTCTGAATTGTAGGGATAAAGGGAACATACCTCAATATCATCAACCCCATAGCAAATATCATTCTCAATGGGGAAAAACTGAGAGCTTCTCCCCTAAGGTCAGGAACAGAACAAGGATGTCCACTCCTGCCACTACAGTTCAACATAGTACTAGAAGTCCTAGCCTCAGCAATCAGGCAACAAAAAGAAATAAAAGCATTCAAATTGACAAAGAAGTCAAGCTCTCATTCCTTGCAGATGACATGATACTTTATGTGAAAAACCCAAAAGACTCCACCCCCAAAATACTAGAACTCATACAGGAATTCAGTAAAGTGTCAGTATATAAAAATAAATGCACAGAAATCAGTTACATTTCTATACACTAGCAGTGAGAAACAGTGAGAAAGAGAAATTAAGGAAATGATCCTATTTATAATTAAACAAAAAACATAAGGTAGGTTGGAATAAACCTAACCAAAAAGACAAAGGACATGTAATCTACAAACTACAGAACACTTATGAAAGAAATTGAGGAAGACACAAAGAGATGGAAAAATGTTCCATGTTCATGGATTGGAAGAATAAACATTGTTAAAATGTCTGTGCTACCCAAAGCAATCACAGACACATTCAGTGCAATCCCTATCAAAATACCATTGAAATTTTTCACAAAGCTGGAACAGACAATCTTAAAATTTGTATGGATTCAGAAAATACCCCAAGTAGACAGGGCAATGCTGAAAAGAAGAAAACCAAAGCTGAGGGCTTCACAATGCCTGACTTCAAGCTATATTACAAAGGTGTCATCATAAATACAGTACGGTGCTGGCACAAAAATAGACACACAGATCAATGGAACAGAATACAGAACACAGAAATGGACCCTCAACTCTACAGTCAACTAATCTTTGACAAATCAGGGAAGACTATTCAGTGGGAAAAAAGACAGTCTCTTCAATAAGTTGTTCTGGGAAAACTGGACAGCCACACTCAGAAAAAAAAAATGAAACTGGACAATTCTTTTACAACATACACAAAGATAAAATCAAAATGTGTGAAATACCTCAATGTGAGAGAGGAATCCATCAAAATCCCGGAGAACAGAGGCAGCAACTTCCTCCACCTTGGCTGCAGCATCCTCATGCAAGACATATCTCTAAAGGTAAGGGAAACAAAATAAAAAACGAACTATTAGGACTTCATCAAGATAAAAGACTTCTGCACAGCAAAGGAAACAATCAACAAAACTAAAAGGCAGCCTACAGAATGGGAGAAAATATTTGCCAATGATATATCAGATAAAAGACTGTTATCAAAGATTTATAGAGAACTTATGAAACTCAACACCCCAAAACTAATAATCCAATCAAGAAATGGGCAGAAGACATGAATAGACACTTCTCCAAAGAAGACACACAAATGGTCAACAGACACATAGAAAAATGTTCCACATTTCTTGGCATTGGAGAAATACAAATCAAAACCACAAGAAGATACCACCTTAAACCAGTCAGAATGGCTAAAATTATCAAGACATGAAACAATAAATGTTGGCAAGGATGTGGAAAAGGGGGAACCCTTTTACACTGTTGGTGGGAATGTAATCTGGTACAGCCACTCTGGAGGTTCCTCAAGAAGTTAAATAGAGCTACCCTACAACCCAGGAATTGCACTACTTGGTATTTACCCCCAAAGATACAGATAGAGTGAAAAGAAGGTGCATCTGCACCCCGATGTTCATAGCAGCAATATCCAAATTGTGGAAGGACCCAGGATGTCTTTAACAGATGAATTGATAAAGAAGATATGGTACATATATACAATGGAATATTACTCAGCCATCAGAAAGGATGAATACCTACCATTTACATTGACATGGATGGAGTCAGAGGATATTATGCTAAGTGAGATAAGTCAGTCAGAGAAAGACAATTATCATATGGTTTCATTTATATGTTAAATATAAGAAATAAAGCTGAGGATCATAGGGGAAGAGATGGAAACTGAATGAGAAGAAATCAGAGAGGGAGACAAACCATGAGAGATTCTTGTCTTTGGGAATCAAACTGAGGGTTGCTGGAGGGGAGGTGGGCTGGGGAATTGAGTAACTAGGTGATGAGAATTGAAGAGGGCACATGATATGATGAGCACTGGTGTTGTGCATAACTGTTGAATTACTGAACACCACATCATCAACTAATGATGTACTATATGTTGACTAATTGAATTTAAATTTAAAAAAAATATAATCAGAGTGAGTTCTGCAAAAAGAAGTTAAAGCATGTGGGTGGACCAATGACCACATCTTCCACAGAGGCTATTTCTCTAATACAGAGGAGAAATCAGTATGGCTGGAATTAAAAGGTGGAAGAAGTGATTAAAAGAGAAGTGAGGAGGGTTCCTGGGTAGCTCATTTGCTTAAGCATCTGTGTTAGGCTCAGATCACAATCCCAATGTCCTGTGTCTGGCTCCCCGCTCAGTGGGGGTCAGTTTCTCCCTCTTCCTTGTGCCCTCTCCCTGCTCATGCTCATGCTCTCTTTAAAATAAATAAATAAAATCTTTTCTTTTTTTTTTTAAGAGAGAAAAGTGAGGAGTAAAGTTCTGACACATGCTATAACATGGATGAAATTTGAAAGTAATATGCTAAGTGAGGGGCTCCTGTGTGGCTCAGTGGGTTAATCCTCTGCCTTCAGCTCAGGTCATGATCTCAGAGTCCTGGGATCGAGCCCCACATCATGTTCTCTGCTCAGTGGGGAGCTTGCTTCCTCCTCTCTCTCTCTGCCTGCCTCTCTGTTTACTTGTGATCTCTGTCTGTCAAATAAATAAATGTTAAAAAAGATTTGTATTTAATATGCTAAGTGAAATAAATTAGATGCAGAAGAACTAATGTAGCATGATTCCACTTAGATGAAGTACTTAGAATAAGCAAATGCAGAGAGACAGAAAGTAGATTATAGGTTCCCAGAGCATGGCGAGAAGAGTAATGGGAAGTTCTTTCTTTCTTTCTTTTTAAGGTTTTATTTATTTATTTTTAAGTTAATTTTTAAAAGAAATTTTTATAACATATAATGTATTTTTATCCCCAGGGTCTGTGAATCGACAGGTTTGCACACTTCACAGCACTCACCATAGCACATACACTCCCCAATGTCCATAACCCCACCCTCCTATCCTGAACCCCCTCCCCCCAGCAACCCTCAGTTTGTTTTGTGAGATTAAGAGTCATTTATGGTTTGTCTCCCTCCCAATCCCATCTTGTTTCATTTATTCTTTGTCTACCCCCCAGACTCCCCATGTTGCATCTCCACTTCCTCATATCAGGGAGATAATATGATAGTTGTCTTTCTCCAATTGACTTATTTCACTAAGCATAATAGTTCTAGTTCTCTAGTCTCTAGTTCCATCCACATCGTCGCAAATGGCAAGATTTCATTTCTTTTGATGGCTGCATAGTGTTCCATTGTGTGTATTTACCACATCTTCTTTATTCATTATTCTGTTGATGGACGTCTAGGTTCTGTCCATAGTTTGACTATTGTGGACATTGCTGCTATAAAAATTCGGGTGCACGTGCCCCTTTGGATCACTACATTTGTATCTTTAGGGTAAATACCCAGTAGTGCGGTTGCTGGGTCAAATGGTAGTTCTATTTTCAAAATTTTGAGGAACCTCCATGCTGTTTTCCAGAGTGGTTGCACCAGCTTCATTCCCACCAACAGTGTAGGAGGGTCCCCCTTTCTCTGCATCCTCACCAACATCTGTCATTTCCTGAATTATTAATTTTAGTCATTCTGACTGGTGTGAGGTGGTATCTCATTGTGGTTTTGATTTGTATTTCCCTGATGGCGAGTGATATGGAGCACTTTTTCATGTGTCTGTTGGCCATCTGGATGTCTTCTTTGCAGAAATGTCTGTTCATGTCCTCTGCCCATTTCTGGATTGGATTATTTGTTCTTTGGGTGTTGAGTTTGGTAAGTTCTTTATAGATTTTGGACACTAGCCCTTTATCTGATACGTCGTTTGCAAATATCTTCTCCCATTCTGTCAGTTGTGTTTTGGTTTTGTTCACTGTTTCCTTTGCTGTGCAAAAGCTTTTAATCTTGATGAAATCCTAATAGTTCATTTTTGCCCTTGCTTCCCTTGCCTTTGGCGATGTTCCTAGGAAGAAATTGCTGCAGCTGAGGTTGAATAGGTTGTTGCCTGTGTTCACCTCAAGGATTTTGATGGATTTCTTTCGCACATTGAAGTCCTTCATCAATTTTGAGTCTATTTTTGTGTGTGGTGTAAGGAAATGGTCCCATTTCATTTTTCTGCATGTGGCTGTCCAACTATCCCAACACCATTGATTGAAGAGGCAGTCTTTTTTCCATTGGACAGTCTTTCCTGCTTTCTCAAAGATCAGTTGACCATAGAATTGAGGGTCTATTTCTGGGCTCTCTATTCTGTTCCATTGATCTATGTGTCTGTTTTTGTGCTGGTACCATACTGTCTGGATGATGACAGCTTTGTAATAGAGCTTGAAGTCCGGAATTTTGATGCCACCAACTTTGGCTTTCTTTTTCAATATTCCTTTGTCTATTCAAGGTCTTTTCTGGTTCCATATAAATTTTAGGATTATTTGTTCCATTTCTTTGGGAAAAAATGGGTGGGATTTTGATAGGGATTGCTTTAAATGTCTAGATTGTTTTAGGTAGCATAAACATTTTCACAATATTTGTTCTTCCAGTCCAGGAGCATGGAACATTTTTTCATTTCTTTGTGTCTTCCTCAATTTCTTTCATGAGTACTTTATAGTTTTCTGAGTATATATTCTTTGTCTCTTTGGTTAGGTTTATTCCTAGGTATCTTATGGTTTGGGATACAACTGTAAATGGGATTGACTCCTTTCAGAAAGTGGTTGATTTTCTGTTTCTAGAATTCCTGTTCTTCTCTTCAATCTCCTGTTGGATTTGTAGGTGTTTGAAATGGTTTGATAAGCTATCTAGCTGATCTCCTGCTACCTAATGTAGTCTCAGCCTCCTACTTCTCCGCCATCTTGACTCCTCTGGGGAGTTATTTCTTAATGATTGCAGACTTTATGTTTGGCATAATGAAAAATTTTTAAAAAATAAATAGTGGTAATGAGGATACAACATTGTAAATGCAATTAATTCTACTGAACTATACACTAAAGATGGCAAAAATGGCAAATTTTATGTTGTACATATTTTACCACAATTTTAAAAATTAATAATATCAAAAACCTTTGAGTTGTACAATCTAAATGAGTGAATTGGGTGGTATGTGAATGCTATCTCAATAAAGCTGTTTTTCTTTATTTCTTTCTTTCTTTTTTTAAGAGAAATAGACATGATGAAAATCAGAATATGAGTCAAGTTCATGGCACTGATAGAGGGATTGGATGTTATGAGTGATACACAGAGACATAAAAGATGATGGCTGGCCACCATGGGAATGCTGTACCAGCTGCACTGTCCTAACCAGCTGCTTAAGCTAAACTGGTTGGAAGCTGCCCACTATCATTGGTAAATGTCTTCTTCAAACTTGGAGGAGCACAGAAGACTCACCACAGGAAGGGTGGGAAAGTTAGGTAGTTACAAAATTTAAGAACATCAGTTTCTTTTCCCAGGCACACCCTTCACAGAAAGGTCATTGAAGCTCTTAGGTCAATTGTGATGTTCTACATTCCAGAGAGCTGGGCACCTCCAGGTCTCAGTCCCTCCTTTCCAATAAACTTTTCACCAGACCGCAAAATAAACTTTTCACCAGACCACCATTCATAAACAATCAGGTTCTGCAGCTAGAAGGTAGTAAGGAGGATATACACACCCAGCCTCCTGGGCAATACACACATCTGCCATTTCCCTTCTGTGCCTGTAGAACTGGGAGCTGGGCAATGGCATCATTCTTAACTGACTTAACTTTTATTTTTTTTATTTTTAAAGAAAGTCTGCTTTAGCTAACTGCATTTGGTTAAATTAATAAACCTACATTTTACTTGATCTTTCTCTCATCAACTGAGCTTCTAAATTCATATGTGAGTCAAGCTAAAAGTGTCACCACTCACATAATCTTGAATCACATCTCATTGAATCAATACTGTTCTCTCTATTCACTTAATTCCTAGGCAAATATCTCTGAACTAGTTTTAGGGTTTTTTTTTTTTTTTTTGTAATTTTATTTTTTTCAGTGTTCTAAGATTCATTGTTTATACACCACACCCAGTGCTCCATGCAATACGTGCCCTCCATAATACCCACCACCAGCTCACCTAACCCCCCACCTCCCTCGCCTCCAAAACCCTTAGTTTGTTTCTCAGAGTTCACAGTCCCTCATTGCTCATCTCCCCCTCTGATTTCCCCCAACTCACTTCTCCTCTCCTTCTCCCAATGTCCTTCATGTTATTTCTTATGCCCTAAAAGTAAGTGAAACCATATGATAATTGAATCTCTCTGCTTGACTTAGTTCTCTCAGCATAATCTCCTCTAGTCCTGTTCATGTTGATACAAAAGTTGGGTATCCATGCTTTCTGATGGAGGCATAATCCTCCATTCTAAACTGTTGTAAAGAATGATGGCTTGATTCAATCACATGTTGAGACTGTGAGAATGCAGCAGAATGACAAATGGTGAAATTGTGTAATGGGCCATATGTTTGAGGGGGTAACCCATCCAAAAAATGGGCCTTTGTATGCCTGCAGAAATCCCACAGGTCAGTACACCTCTTCACCTGCAAGGAGGCAGTCTGATTTTTTTTTAAAGATTTTATTTATTTATTTGACAGAGAGAGAGAAGCTACAGAAGGACCACAAGCCATGGAAGAGGGAGAGGGAGAAGCAGGCTTTCCGCAGAGTAGGGAGCTCAATGCAGGGCTCAATCCCAGGACCCTGGGATCATGACCTGAGTCAAAGGCAGACACTTAAACGACTGAGCCACCCAAGTCCCTCGGCAGTCTGGTTTTTATCCTCCTTTCATAGAGCCTATAAACATTATTTCTGGTGGAGACCTTGAATACATCTAGTTCAGCATCTACATTTCCCTTATTTTCACCCTAGAGAGACTTGACAAATTACTTGAGGTCACACAGCCATTAGGTGTAACTAGGCTAGACATCTACACTTGATCTTAGCCAAAAGGCCGAGGGTTATGAAATCATAATGAACTTTAGCAGAATAAGTAAAATGGCAGCCTGAGTAAAATGTGACAACCAGATATAATTGCTTACATATATGAAGTAGGTGCTCTGTGCCAGATGTTTATTGTCTCACTGTGCCACTCTGCCTCCTAAGCCTGTATGTGTGGGAGCAGTGGGGGTGAAAAATTTGACCCTTTGTGTCTGAGCATTTCTATATCCAAAAGGGCAGATGAGAGGGAAACATAGGGCAAAAGACAAGTGGAGGAAATCTGATCAGGATAGATAGCCAAGAAATAGTAAAAGAGAAACTGGCTGGCAAGTGTGGTTAGGAAAATATCCTGAGCACGTGGTTCATGAGCTGCTTCTACCTCAGCTGCACTTCAGAGCTATTAATCATCTCCACAAAGTTGAGCTTAAATATTTCTATAAACAAGTATCATATGAACAACTATGTGCTGAAAGCTGACTTAATTTGCAAATGTCCAACTTGCCCAAGTATTCAAATGTGCTTTTCTTTAGTTGTTTAAAACCCTAGCCAATCCTGCAATATCCCCTCATAATGACAATTATGGCATGTAATAATCACAAAAAAGGGGCACACACTGCAGTGCTCACCTCCCATCCACCCACCTTCCCTTCTCTATTTGTGTGGCAAGTAGGGGGGTATGGGAGAAACTCACATATTTCTTTGCCACACACAGTGAGAATTTCTCATTAACCTGCAAAATCATCTTGTAGGTTTCATTCTTTCATCATCATAATTTAATGTGGTTGAGAATAGGTTAGTTCTCCAGGCTGGTTAATGCCATCATTATGGTAAAGACTACCAAAACATTTTTAGGGTCAGGAGAGAGATTAGGGAAGTACTGGTACCATGTTGGGAGAACCAATGGGAAGCTGAGACTTTTTGTCTTAAGAAACAGAGCAGAGAAAGTAGGCAAGAGCAGGAGCCAAACTTCTCCCTGATCTTCCTCACCAACCTCAATATTACCAACTCTTCGAGGTGCAGCTAATTCCCCTCCTTCCAGGAAGTTCTCTGTAACTATCCAGCCCATTGGATGATCTCTTTCTGGAATCCCTATGCTTTTAAGAAAGAAAGTTAATTAATCTAAATCCAGCAACATTTATTATTTTATGAGCACTGACAATGTGGTATTTGTCTTCGGAGTAGTTCATTCCAGATTGGGATGGGAACCGAAGGAAATAAAGCCTACAAAATGCAGCTATAAGTATTGCTAACATACCCAGAGGTGGGATGGGCTGCACAAAGGATGGACTTTCCAGAGTCTGTGACACTGAATGGAGATGTCTCTCTTGGCTTCTCCTCATGGTAAGGTTCTTGTTAGGGTCCGTGATCAAAGGAACGAGACTGATACAAAGCAAAGGTCAAGCAAAGCTTTATTTTGCGCCAAGCATCAAGAATCAAACTGACCGGTCAAGGCTGTCTCTTACAAAAAGGTGAAGACGACCCCGGCAAGGCCGCTCCCAACATGGCTGCTCTGGATGAGGTCATTCCCTGACAGGGCTGCCTTAGACAAGGCCTCTCCCCAGACAATGCTGCTCCTGACTAGGCCGCTTACTGAGGAGGCCTCACGACGGTCAAGGAAGCCACTCCCAGAATGAAGCTGCTCCCCAGAATGATGCTGCTCCCTCAAGGCCACTCGGCAAGGCCGCGGCTTGGGCGGTGGGGCTGCTGGCAGCGGGCCGCTGGCAGCTCTCATGGCTTTGACAGCTCTGACAGCTCTAACAAGAGCTCTGACAGCTCTCCTAGCTCTGACTACTCTCCTACTCCTCCCCAGCCTCAGCCTCGCAGACTAACCTTTATAGGGGTGGTTGAGCCCTGCCCACACACAGGTGGCCAATGGGATTTAAACTCACCTCAATAAATATATGCGCACCCCACTGATTGGATGTTTTCACCTGGCCTAACCCGCCCTTGTATCTAGGCTTTGCAAGTAAGTTCCTCTGGGAGGGGCAGGGTCAATCTAATTTCACTACATAGGGTCAATCTAAGTTCACTGCAACAAAATGGCTCCCTCTGGCCAACCAGGCCCTTACAGTTCTAAAGTTAAAACCAAGGATTTTAAAGATTACTTTTAAAACTCTCTTAGAAAGATGCTGTGCTGGAGACAGAGGTACTCTCACAGTGAATCTCTCAAGTAACTTTCCCCCAGCACTGGGACAGATCTGCTTCCTCAGTTGGCTTTTGTTTTAGGAAACACGTTATATGAAAAATGGGCATTGTTCATTAAAAGAGTCACAATCAGTGATGTAAGATACTCATATCTAGAGGCACACAAGACCAATCTGAGTGGGAAAATAGTAGGTCCATGGCTCCTTCTCTCTCCTTGCCTAAGAAAATGCTTACTGCAGGTCATGGGCACAACTATCAGTAGAATTTAACCTCCTTTTTTTCCTCTCTCACTCTCCAGCTCCCACACTCTCAATTAAATTTTGCCACCTCAACTTTTTGTGTTTGACTTCTTTGCCCAGTTCCATATATGATCCATCTGTATATGTGTGTCCCTCCTCTCAGTCATATTTATATAGAAAGAGTTTTAGTCTCTGGAATGTTTGTTGGCTAAATGCAAACATTTTGGGAGTGGGGGGAATAAGTGTTCTTCCAATTTATATCCCACTCAGCATGCACATAGTCCAAGGCACAGAGCAATGGCCCAACACCTACTTGTTAGTGAGATCCTCCTGGTTCAAAAGCTTTCTGAGGTCCTTCTCCAATCATTAGACAGAAAAGCATCTAAGACCTTTTCTGGAGATTTGTCCTCACCACAGATTAGCTCTTTAGTCTCTACCAAAGAGCATAAGCCTCTGAAAATAAGCCTATGTGTTGTGTTCTGTCCTTCTGTGTGGGAAGGTTGACTGATGTCATTCCCCCTTTCCTGTAACATGAGCCCCAACTGGTGCAGTGTTTCTGAACACTTAGGACTCACTATCCAGACTGCTCCCCATCTCAAACAGGTTTCTTGAAGAGAGGACCAAGGGAATGAAGCAAGGCATAGATAACCATCATGCCACCAGGTCCTGCTATTAGGGGAGGTCAAGAAAAAAGAGGGACCACAAATACTGCATTATTTAACTCATACATGGAATTTGAGAAACAAAGAACAAACTGAAAAAAAGGCAAACCAAAAAACAGACTTAAATACAGAGAACAAACTGGTGGTTGCCAGAGGGGAGGTAGATAAGAGAATGCATGAAGTAGCTAAAGGGGATTAAGAGTACACTTGTCTTGGCATGCCTGGGTGGCTCAGTCATTAAGCATCTACCTTCAGTTCAGGTCATGATTCCAGGGTCCTGGGATAGAGCCCCGCATCCTGCTCCTTGCTCAGCAGGAAGCTGCTTCTCCCTCTCCCACTCCCCCTGCTTGTGTTCCCTCTCTCTCGCTATGTCTCTCTCTGTCAAATAAATAAATAAAATCCTTAAAAAAGAAAGAGTTACTTGTCTCATATCAGTGAAATCATATGATAACTGTCTTTCTCTGACTGACTTATTTCACTTAGCATAATACCCACGAGGAATTTGAGAAACAAGACAGAGGATCATAGGGAAAGGGAGGGAAAAAATGAAACAAGATAAAACCAGAGAGAGAGACTAACCATAAGAGACTCTTAATCTTAGGAAACAAATTAAGGGTTGCTGGAGGGGAGAGTTGTGGGAGGGATGGGGTGGCTGGTTGATGGAGATTGGGAAGAGTATGTGCTATGGTGAGATAAAAAATAAAATGATTGGGAAGTGAATTTTTTTAATTTAATTTGATTTTTTTCAGCTTCCAAGATTCATTATTTATGCACCACACCCAGTGTTCCATGCAATACGTGCCTTCCTTAATACCCATTACCAGGCTTACCTAACCCCCACCCCCTCCCATCCAAAACCCTTAGTTTGTTTCTCAGAATCCACAGTCTCTCATGGCCTGTCCCCCATTCTGGTTTCCCCCAATTTGCTTTTCCTTTCTAATTATCATATGGTTTCACATACTTGTGGAGCATAAGGAATAACATGAAGGACATTAGGAAAAGGGAAGTGTCTCTTTAAAAAATAAAAAATATGGGACCTAACGGGGGGAAAAAGAGTACAATTTTCTTGATGAACATGGAGAGTTGTGTAGAATTATTGTACCACTACATTGTATACCTGAAACTAATATAACACTGTATATTAATTATACTTGAATTTAATAAATAGATAAAAATTTAAAAAATAAATTTAAAAGTGGGATGGAAAGGATGGGATAACTTAAGGGGAAAATTTCTGAACAGATTTTCCTAACTTATTTTTAAATAGGATTGAATAGACCATTCTGAGTCAAAGTTCAGCCTCCACCCCTCACATTACAGCCAAATTAAATTATAAAGAGGGAAGTCATTGAACCTGTCAGTTTTTCCATTTTATAAAATGGAAATAGTATGAATATCTCACAGGATTGTTTTAAGGATTAAACAAAATGCTAAAGGCACGGCCAACTGTAAAGTTGACAGATGCTGTGGAGAAAGTCACCTTCTAGAAGAGACATTAAGAAAAGCAAGCAGGAGTCCTGCCTTGGGAGGTAGTTGGTGCAGTACCTAAGGAAACAGACCCGGGATTCAGACAGAGCTGGGCACAACCTACACAGGAGCAATCTAGAATACCTGTGTCTGCCTGTACAGCCCCCATTTCTCTTCTGGTAACTTTCCTAGGAGCGGGCATTCCCTTTTCTGTTACTGTTCATATTTGGGTATGGGGGGATGTCATAAGTTGTCCTGTGCCCCAGTCCTAGGACTTCCCCATAATGTAAACAACTAAATGCCCTTGTGGGTTAAGCCTATTAGAGATGGGCCCAAGTCACTGGTGATCAGGGGTTCTCTATAACACAGCATATTTTGAAAAGTCATTGTATAGAGAGTGGAGTTAAATCAGCGAAGACTTTGCATGTCAAAAGGACTGTGTTAAGTGAGCACAAGAGACTGTGTCAACCACCCAGAGCTCTATGAGTTTGCTCCACCAGATGTTTTCAAATCCTTCTGAGACTGACTGGTAGGCAAAGATACAGGGATGTCTGTGCAGACATAAACACTCACATCACCTTATTTTTGTCTTGTTTTCAGTCTAAGGGAACCAATAAAAGTCCAGGGAAAATGTTAATATAGCATGTTCTTGGATGATTCACACTGGGTCTCGAGAGTTAAGGTGCCTCTGACAAAGGAGCCCAATGTTCCAAGCCTCTTGTATTACTAGGAGAAGAAAGACAATTTCTTGCTTCAGTAGTTTCAGAGATTCTCCTGATATTCCAAATGGTTACATATGAAAATATGGACAACCATAAGCATTTCCGGTTGTGAAATGCTCTGCCATGACTACAAGATAGGGAGACTATTTCAGAACATATAATGACCCATAAGACAGATTGTCTCATTACCTCCTGGAAACCTGGTCCTTTCCAAGCATAAACCTATTCCATTTTCAACTCTTGCAATCAGATCTCCTGGCCACTGAAGCCAATCACAGTAGTTCTGGGTTTCAATATAACAGGCACCAGCTGCCTTGAGTTTTTCTTCCCTATCTTTGCACCATTTCATTTCCAAGCTGCTACAAGCCAGAGGGACTTTTGTCAAGCCATGTTTTATGACCACTTGGGGGCATTGGAGGGGAAAATTAGCACTGTCATCTCATTGTGTTTTCATAAACTGCTGCCATTTCTTTCTGTGCAGAAGAGTTGCATCCTTCAAGTTGGAAGTCTTAAAGGTCACATAAATGATTTATATATTTGCCAGAATCACTCCAGTTTAGTCCAGTCTGAACATATGGAAGGGAGAAAACAGAGCTTGTTCTGACTCTGGAGGTTTCTTCTCAACTACCTTTCTTAGGCATTATTTCTCTAGCCAGGAAAGATTTGAAAGCTGCATATAATCTAGAAGCCTACCAAAAAAAAAAAAAAACACACAAACAAACAAACAAAAAATAGATGCTCACAAACATCCCTTACTCTACGCTTGTTTTAGAAGCACAGACATCAAAAGACACTCCAAATTTTGCTTCTATACCAGAGAAAGAGCATCTTCAGCTATCTAGAAATATGGGCTCCTTCCTTGGAAAAACTGATGTAAGTTACAAGTCTTTTTTTTTTTTTTTTTTTTTTTTTTTGAGAGAGAGAGATTGAAGAGAGAAGAGAGGGAGGAGTAAACAGGAGGGAGAGAGTCTTAAGCAGGCTTTAGGCCCAATGCCTTGGGAGGTAGTTGGGCTCAAAGCTGAACTCAGTCTCACAATTCTGAGATCATGACCTGAGCCAAAAATCAAGAGTTGGGCACTTAACTGACTGAGCCACCTGGGTGTCCCTAAGTCTATCTTTTCTTTTTTTTTAACACCTCCATGATGTATTATTTTCTAACTTGAAGTTTACACCTTTTGATACTCTTTACTCATTTCACACATTCCCTAGCTCCCCTCCCCACTGGTAACCACCATTCTGTTTTTTTCTATGATTTTGTTGTTTTTTGTTTGTTCAGCTGTGTTACTCTTTAGATTCCACATATAAATGAAGTCATACAATATTTGTCCTTTTCTGTTTGAGGAACATTTAACATAATTCCCTCAGGGTAAATTCATGTTGTCACAAGCAGTAAGATTTCATCCTTTTTTATAGCTGAGTAGTATTCTGCAATATATGTATACATACCACATCTTTTCTATCCATTCATCTTTTGATAGTTTCTATATCTTCACTATTATAAATAACGCTGCAATGAACATAGAAGTGTATATATCTTTTCAAATTAATGTCTTTGTTTGATTCAGATAAATACCTAGAAGGGGAATTTCTGGGTCATATGATAGCTTTATTTTTAATTGCTTGAGGAATCTATATTCTGTTTTCCATAGTGGCTATACATATTTACATTCCTACAAATAGTGCACAAGGATCTCCTTTTCTCCACATTCTTGTCAACACACTTGTGTGTGTGTGTGTGTGTGTGTGTGTTATGAGAGCCATTCTAACAGGTATGGGTGTTACTTCATTACAGTTTTGATTTGCAGTTCCATGACTAGTGATGTTGAACATCTACTCATGTATCCATTGGCTATCTGTATGTCTTCATTGGGAAAATGAACATTCAGATTCTCTGTCCATTTTTTAATTGATTGTTTGTTAGTATTGAATTTTATGAATTCTTCATATATTTTGTATATTAACCCTTTATCAGATACATAATCTATAAATATTATCCCCCCTCAGTAGGTTGTCTTCATTTCATTGATGGTTTTCTTCCCTTTGCAGAAGCTTTTTAGTTTCATATAATCCCACTTGTTTTTGCTTTTGTTGCTTTTGCTTTTGGAGTCAAATCCAAAAATTCATCTCCAAGACTGATGTTAAGTTGCTTACTGTCTACATTTTCTCCTAGTAATTATATGGTTTCAGGTCATATGTCCAAGTCTTTAATCTATTATGAGCTTTTTTTGTGAATGGCATAAGATAGTGGTCTTGTTTCACTCTTTTGAATGTGGCTGTCCAGTTTTCCCAATACCACTTATTTAAGAGATTGTTTTTCCTTCCTGTATATTCTTGCCTCCTTTATCATAAATTAATTGGCCATATATATTTAAGTTTATTTTTGGGTTCCCTATTCTGTTCCACTGACCTATGTGTCTTTGTTTAAGTGAATACCATATTGTTTTGATTTCTATAGCTCTGTAATAGTTTGAAATCAGGGTGGTTATGCTTTCAGATTTGTAGTTCATTCTTAAGGTTGCTTTGTCTATTCAGGGTCGTTTGAGGTTCCACAGAAGTTATAGGATTTTTTTTTCTATTTCTGTAAACAAATGTCATTGGAATTTCAACAGGGATTGCATTTGAATCAGTGTATTGCTTTCGGTAGTATGGACATTTTAACAATATTAATTCTTCCAATCCATGAAAACAGAATACCTTTCCATTTCTTTGTGTGTGTGTTTTTTTAATTTCTTTCATCAGTGATTTATGGTTGTCAGAGTACAAGGTCTTCACCACCTTAGTTAATTTGTGTGTAGGTATTTTATTCTTCTTGATGCAATTGCAAAAATTGCTTCTCTTTCTGATAGTTTGTCATTAGTGTATAAAAAGGCAACTGATTTTATATCAACTTTATATCATGCCATTTTACCAAATTTATTTTTCTAACAGTTTTTTTGTGGAGTCTCTAAGGTTTTCTATATATATATAAAATTATGTCATCTGCAAGTAGCAACAGTTTTACTTCTTCCTTTCCAATTTGAATGTCTTGTATTTATTTTTCTTGCCTAATTGCCCAAGAAAGATTTCCAATACTATGTTAAATAAAAGTGGCAAGAGTGGACATTTTTATTTTGTTCCTGAGTTTAAAGGAAAAGTTTTTAGATTTTCACTGCTCCATATGATGTTAGATTTGAGTTTGTCATACATGGCCTTTATTATGTTGATACACATTTTCTATATACTCACTTTGTTGAGAGTTTTTATGATAAATATATGTTGAATTTTGTCAAATGCTTCTCTACCTCTATTCAGATACTCTTATGGCTTTTATTCTTCATTTTGTTAATGTGGTCTATCCCGTGTAGTGGTGGTTGTTGAGTCATCCTTGCATCTTTGGAATAAATTCCACTTGATCATGGTGTATGATCATTTTCAATTATTGTTGAGTCAATTTGCTAATAATCTTTTGAGGAATTTTGATCCATGTTTATTGGGGATATTGGCCTATGATTTTCTTTTCTTGTGATGTCCTTTTCCAATTATGGTATCAGATAATGAGGGCCTTGTAAAATGTGTTTGGAAGTATTCCCTCCTCTTCAATTATTTAAACAGTTGAGAAGAATAGATTTAATCTTTGAATGTTTGGTAGAATTTATTATTCACCTGGTCCTAGACTTTTGGGGGAGAGAAGAGGGTTGACTACTTATTCAACATCTTTATTAATAATCAATCTACTCATATTTTCTTTTTCTTCCTGATTCATCCTGAAAACATTTTATGGTTCTTAGAATTTATCCACTTCTTCTAGGTAATACAATTTCTTGGCATACAATTGTTCATAGTGATCTCTTATGATTCCTTGTATTTCTTTAGTATCAGTTGCAAGTTCCCTTTCATTTCTGATTTTATTTATTTGAGTTTTATCTCATTTCTCTTTTTTCATGAGTCTAGCTAGCTTTGTCAATTTTTTTTTTTTATCTTTTCAAAGAATCAGCTCCATTGGTAAGTTCTGTGGTTTTTAGGGTCTCTATTTCATTTATTTCTGCTCTAATCTTTGTTATTTCCTTCCTTCTACTAACTTTGTTTATTCTTCTTTTTCTAGTTCCTTTAGGTTTAAAATTAGATTGTTTATTTTGAGAGTTTTCTTATTTCTTGAGGTTGGCCTGTACTGCTCTGAACTTCTTTCTAAGAATCACTTTTGCTTCATCTTCATGGTATGTTGTTTTCTATTTTCATGTGTCTCTATATGTTTTGTCTTCTTTGATTTTTAACAACTCATTGGTAGTCTAGTAGCATGTTGTTTAATCTCCACATATTTGTGATTTTTCCAGGTTTCTTCTAGTTATGAATTTAAAGTGTCATGCCATTGCAGTCAGAAGAGATACCTGATGCTATTTCAATCTTTAAATTTAGTGAGACTTGTTTTGTGGCCTAACATATGATCTATTTTGAACAATATTCCATGTGCATGTGAGAAGAGTGTGTATTCTGCTGATTTGGGATGGAATTTTCTGTTTATATTTATTAAGTCCATCTGGTCTAAAGTTTTGTTAAAGACCAGGTTTTTTCTTTGTTGATTTTCTGTATAGTTGAACTATCCATCAATGTAAGTGGGTTGTTAAAGTCCCCCACAGTTATTGTATTGCTGTCAATTTCTCCTTATAAGTCTGTTAATTTTTGCTTTATATACTTTATTGTTTCTATGTTGGGTGCATATATATTTACAAATATTATATCTTCTTGTTGGTTTGACACATGTAACATTCTGTTATGTCCTTCTTTATCTTTTATGACTGTCTTTTTTTAATGTCTATTGTTTGAGTATGGCTATACCAGCTTTCTTTTCATTTTCACTTACATAAAATCTCACTTTCCATTTGAAGTGAATCTTTTGCAGGCAGAATGTAAAAAGCTTTTTTTTTTTTTTTAATCTATTCAGCCACTCTGTCTTTTGATTGGAGAATTTAGTCCATTTGTATTTAAGATAATTACGGATAGGTATACTTATTACCATGTTGCTATTATTTTCTGGCTGTTTTTGTAGTTCCTCTTCCTTTCTTCTTTTCCCACTCTCTTCCATTGTGCTTTTATGATTTTCCTGAGTATTATGTTTAGATCCCTTTCTTATTTTCTTTTGTGTATCTAAAATAGGTTTTTGCTTTATGGTTACCATGAGGTATACATATAACACCCTATATATAGGAGGAGGAGTTAAGATGACAGAGGAGTAGGTGATCCTAAGTTCATCTTGTCCCTGGCTAGATAGTTATCAAATCATTCTGAACACCTGTAAAATTAACAGGAGATTGAAAAGAAATGTTGCAGTTCTATAAATAGAAGAGTGACCACCTTTTGGAAGGTAGATGTGGAAACTCAAATCTGGGACAATATATCAGAGAATACAGAAGCAGGGAAGGATCCAGCTTAAGGAAGCTACTGCAAAGTACTATAAGCAGCAGAGCACAAAATAAGAACTTTTAGAAGTCTGCTACTGTGAAAGACATCATTGGCTTCAAGGTGCTCAGGTGGTGAAGTGGGACAGAATCCCAGGCAGAACAGTGTGGTCTTCAGATCTCCAGGGTCATAAAAATAGGAGTGCCTCAGTGCAACAGAGTTCCCAGGCAATGGAGTGGGGAAGTCGGTTGAAAGCAATGAGTCTAGGTGTTGACTTTCTGCTTGGTGTTGCCATAAACTGCAAACCGATGCACAACCACACATCTGCTCTCCTGGCATAAACACAGCAAAAGAGAGAAGTATGGCAAGATCTCTCTCCACTCCCCAGGAGGAAAAGCATGTGTCCAAGTCACAGGAGTTTGTTAAATTTGGAGACTTCAAACTCAGTTACCTGCCTGAGATAAAAATGCTTGGTCGCAGCCTGGATGAACACAGAGTTCCAACAGAAACCAAAGAGACATAAGAGACTTACTGTTTTTCTGTGAAGGCTCACTGAAGAGAGGGGGCACAAAATTTTACCTTCAGGGCTGGAAATCTGGGCACTGCCATTTTCATCCCCCCATCATTGCTGAAAGCCTACAGGGAGAAAAACAGTCCCACATAGTGGAATCTGGAACTACTTACACTGAGCCTGCCCCCTGGCACAGTAGGCACATTTCCACAAGTGCAAGGGCACCTGAGAACCAGCCCAACAGGCTCCTCCCCCACAACACCACCAGGGACAACTGACTAGCACCATTTACTTATCATGGGATACTGCAAAACTTCAGCTTTTGAGGAAAACAGTATATTTGTGATTTTCCTTGTTCATTAGTCTTTCAGGGTATTTTTCCCAGCTATTTTCTTAAATTCTCAATTCTTTTTTAATTTTTATTTTCATATATATGATATATATATATATATATATATGTAATTTTCAGCTTATTTTCATTGTATTTTATATTGTTATAGTATTATATTAAATATATATATATAGATACAGTATATACAGATCTGTAGATATTCTATAGTATAGCATATAATGTATATATGTATTTTTTTCTTTCTTTCCTATCTCAGAATATAGTTTCTTTTAGCAAGCAGAACAAATATACCCAGGATCTAGTTTTCTGTTTTGTTTCTTGTTTGATTGTCTCTTATTTTGTTTAGTTTTTGTTTTCCACTGGTGTGTTGTGATTTTTTTCTGTTATAGTTGTTGCTGTTATTACTGTCTTCTCTTTCTCTTTCTTCTATTCTTTTCACACATAATGATGAGATGGAGAAATGTACTCCAAGAAGAAAGAACAGGAGGTACTACTCACTGCCAGGGACTTAATCAATATAAGTAAGATGTCTGAACTAGAATTTAAAAACAACAATTATAAGGATACTAGCTGGGTTTGGGGGGGGGGCTAGAAAACACTAGAGAATCCCTTACTGTAGAAATAAAAGAATTAAAATATCATCAGGATGAAATTAAAAATGCTATTACTGAGATGCAGTCACAAATGGAGGCTCTAACATCAAGGATAAATGAGGCAGAAGAGAGTCAGTGATATAGAAGACAAAATGATGGAAAATAAGGAAGGTGAAAAGAAGAGAGAAAGACAACTACTGGATCATGAAGGGAAACTTTTTGAACTCAGCAGTTCAATTAAGCTAATGATGTCTGGATAATAGGGGTCCTAGAAGAGGAGAGAGAAAGGGGAGAAGAAGGTTTATTTTTTAAAAAAATTTATAGCTGAAAGGTTAGCTAATCTTGGGAAGAAAATAGTCATTCAAGTCCAACAGGCACAGAGAAGTCCCACCAAAATCAGTAAAAATAAGTCAACACACCAACATATAATAGTGAAGCTTCCAAATTTCACAAATAAAGAGAAAACCCTGAAAGCATCTCAGGACAATAGTTCCTTAACCAACAAGTGTAGATGTATAAAGCTGGCAGCAGACCTATCAATGAGACCTGGCAGGACAGAAATGACTGAAACCATATATTAATGTGCTATATGGGGAAAATATGCATCCAAGAATACTATAATACAACAAGGCTGTCACTGAGAATATAAGTAGAGATAAAGAGTTCCCAAGACAAATAAAAACTAAAGAAATTTGTGAACAGTAAACCAGCCCTACAATAAATATTAAAGGGGATCCTTTGAACAAAGAGAGATCACAAAATTTAAAAAGACCAGAAAGGAACAGAGACAGTCTACAGGAACAGAAGTGTTACCGGTCATACTAAATTCATACTTTTCAGTAATTACTCTGAATGTAAATGGACTAAATACTCCAATCAAAAGACATAGGGTATCAGAATAGATTAAAAAAATATCCATTGATATGCTGTCCACAAGAAACTCATGTTAAACACTAAGACACCTCCAGATTGAAAGTGAGGAGGCAGAGAACATTGATTATGCTAATGGAAATCAAAGGAAACCTGGAGTAGCTGTTCTAAATCAGATAAACTATATTTTAAACCAACAGCTGTAATAGGAGATGATGAATGTTACTATATCATATGGTTTCACTTACTTGTGGAGCATAAGGAATAACATGGAGGACATTAGGAAAAGTGAATTGGGGAAAATCAGAGGGGGAGACAAACCATGAGAGGCTGTGGACTTTGAAAAACAAACTGAGGATTTTGGAGGGAAGGGGGTGGAGGGTTAGGTGAGCCTGATGGTGGGTATTAAGGAGGGCATATATTGCATGGAGCACTGGGTGTGGTGCATAAATGATGAATCTTGGAACACTGAAAAAACAAATAAAATAAAATATAAGAAAAGAAAGTTATTATATTATAATGAAAGGGTCTATCAAACAACAAGATCTGACAATTTAAATATTTATGCTCCTAACTTGGAAGCAGCCAATTAAATAAGTCAATTAATAACAAATTAAAGAAATACATTGATAATAATATAATAATGGTAGGGGGCTTTAACACCCCACTCACAGCAATGGACAGATCATCTAAGCAGAAAATCAATAAGGAAACAGCGGCTTTGAATGACACACTGGAAGAGATGGACTTAACAGATATATTCAGAGCATTTCATCCTGAAGCAACAAAATATGCATGCTTCTCAAGTGCACATGGAACAATCTCCAAAATACATCACATACTGAGTTACAAATCAGGTCTCAACCAGTATAAAAAGACTGAGATTATACCTTCATATTTTTAAACTCTAATAATTTAAACGTGGTAGCCAGTTACAAGAAAAAAAAAAATTGGAAGGAACCCAAATACACTACTACTAAATACATTCTACTAAAGAATGAATGGGTCAACCAGGAAATTAAAGAAGAATTAAAAAATACATGAAAACAAATGAAAAATTAAAACATGACAGCTCAGAACCTTGGGATGCAACAAAGGCAGTCCTAAGAGGAAAGTATATAACAATATAGACTTCTTTCAAGAAACAAGAACAGTCTCAAATACACAACCTAACCTAAAACCTAAAGGAGCTAGAAAAGGAACAGAAAATAAGCCCTAAATCCAGTAGGAGAAGAAAAACCATAAAGATTAAGCAGAAATAAATGATACAGAAATTTTAATAAAAGAACAGAACAATAAAACTAAGAGCTGGTTCTTTGAAAGAGTTATTAAGGTTAACAAACCCCTAGTCAGACTTATCAAAAAGATAAGAGAGAGATAAGATAAATAAGAGAAAGAACCCCAACAAATAAAATCATAAATGAAAAAGGTGAGATCACAACCAACACCAAAGAAATACAATTATAAGAATATATTTTGAGCATTACATGCCAACAAAAATTAGGCAATCTGGAAGAAATGGATGCATTCCTAGAAACATATAAACTACCAAAGCTGAAACAAGAAGAAATACAAAACCTGAACAGATTTATAACCAGGAAAGAAATTGAATCACTAATTAAAAACACACGAAGAAACAAAAGTCAAGGACCAGATGGCCTCCAACTGAATTATATCAAATATTTAAAGAAGAATTAATACCTATTTTCTGAAGCTCTTTCAAGAAATAGAAATGGAAGGAAATTTTCCAAACTAATTCTTTGAGGCCAGCATTACCTTGATCCCAAACCAGATAAAGACCCCCATCAAAAAAGAGAATTATAGACCAATACCCTGATGAACATGGATGTCAAAATACTCACCAAGATACTAGCCAATAGGATCCAACAGTTCATAAAAAGGATTATTCACCACAACCAAGTGGGATTTATTCCTGGGCTGCAAGGTTGGTTCAACATTAAACAATCAATAAATGTGATACATCACATTAATAACAGAAAGGACAAGAACTAAATGATGCACTCAACATATACAGAAAAAGCATTTGACAAAATGCACCATCCTTTCTTGCTTAAAGCTCTCTGCAGTGTAGGGACAGAGGGAACATGCCTCAATATAAAAAACCACAAAAGAAAAACCCACAGCAAATATTCTTAATGGGGAAAAATTGAGAGCTTAAGGTCAGGAACATGACAAAGATACCCACGCTCACCACTGCTGTTCAACACAGTACTGGAAGTGCCAGCCTCCACAATCAGATGACAAAAAATAAATAAGTAAATAAATAAATAAATGAATGGCATCCATTTTGGCAAAGGAGAATTCAAGCTTCCAGTCTTCACAGATGATATGATATTATATGTAGAAAACCTGAAAGACTCCACCCAAAAATTGCTAGAACTGACATAGGAATTCAGTAAAGTCACAGAATACAAAATCCATTCACAGAAGTCAGCTGTACTTCTATACACTAACACTGAGGCAGAGAAAAAGAGTAATCAAGAAATTGATTCCATTTACAATTGTTCCAAAAACCATAAGATAGATACCTAGGAATAAGCCTATGAAAGAGGAAAAGGATCAGAATTCTTAAAACTACAGAACATTTATGAAAGAAATTGAGAAGACAAAAGAAATGGGAAAATATTCCATGATCATGGATTGGAAGAATAAACATTGTTAAAATGTCTATGCTACCCAAAGCAATCTACACATTCAATGCAATTCCTATCAAAATACCATCAGCATTTTTCACAGACCTGGGACAAACAATCCTAAAATTTATATGGAACCAGAAAAGACCTGAAATAGACAAAGAAAAAGAATATAGAAAATATAGAAAAAGAACACCAAAGCTGGAAGCGTCACAATGTCAGACTTCAAACTATATTACAAAACTATAATTATCAAGATAGTATGGTACTGGCACAAAAGCAGACACATAGATTGATGGAACAGAATAGAGAACCCAGAAATGGGCCCTCAACTCTATGGTTAACTAATCTTCCTCAAAGCAGGAAAGAATATCCAATGGAAAAAAGACATTCTTTTCAGTAATGGTGCTGGGAAAATTGGACAGTCACCTGCAGAAGAATTAAACTGGACATTCTCTTACAGCATACATGAAGATAAACTCAAAATGGATGAAATGCCTCAATGTGAGGCAGGAATCCATCAAAATCCTAGAGGAGGAGAATAGGCAGCAACCTCTTTGACTTCAGCTGCAGCAACTTCTTGCTACACATGTTTCCAAAGGCAAGGGAAACAAAAGCGAAAATGAAATATTGGGACTTCATCAAGATAAAAGCTTCTGGACAGCAACCAAACTAAAAGGCAACCTGCAGAATGGGAAAATCATTTTCAAATGACATATCAGATAAAGGGCTGGTATCCAAATCTTTAAATAATTAACAAAGTCAACACCCAAAGAAACAAAAACTCCAGTTAAGAAACGTCAGAAGACATGAGCAGCTTTTCTCCAAAGAAGAAATACAAATGGCCAGTGGATACATGAAAAATGCTCACATCACTCAGCATCAGGGAATGCAAATCAGAACAACAATAAGATATTACCTCACACCTGTCAGAATAACTAAAATTAACAAGTCAGGAAACAACAGGCATTTGTGAGGATGTGGAGAAAGGGAACCCTCTTACACGGTTAGTGGGAATGCAAGCTGGGCAGCCACTCTGGAAAATAGTGTGGAGGTGCCTCAAAAAGTAAAAAATAGAGCTACACTATGACCCAGCAATTGCACTACTACCTATTTTCCCAAAGGATAAAAACAGTGCTCTGAAGGAGTACCTGCATCCCAATGATTATAGTAGCAATGTCCGCAATATTCAAACTATGAAAAGAGCCCAGGTGGTCAATAAAGAAGATGAAACAATAAAGAAGTGGTATATATATACAGTGAAATATTACACAGCCATAAAATAGAATTAAATCTTGTCATTTGCAATGATGTTGATGGACCTAGAGGGTATTATGCTAAATGAAATAAGTCATCAGTGAAAGAAAAATACCAGATGATTTCATTCATATGTAGAATTTAAGAAACAGAACAGATGAATTCAGGGGAAGGAAAGGAAAAATAAAATAAGATGAAAATTGAGAGGGAAGTAAACCATGAGACACTGAACTCTAGGAAACAAAATGAGGGATGCTTGTGGGGATGTTGATGGGAGGATTGGATAATTGGGCAATGCGCCATCAAGGAGAGCAGTTGATGTAATGAGGACTGGGTGCTATTGCCCCTCAGAACAATTTGTTACTTAAACTATAACTCCTGGAGGATTTTACTAGTTGCCAATCACATTTAGATTTGGCCTTAAGAAAAACATACTGGCAACAGGTCTTTGAGGAGAAGGACGATACACGACCATGAAGCTGGGCAGCTGGGGATGCCCGGCTCGCTCAGGGCAGAATGCCACCTGCTTCAGTGAAGCCAAGCACCCAAGACCCCCCCCCCTCAGCTCAGGGTGGAACAAAATACCACCTGCTTCCCTTGTCCGTTATGGTTCCTTTCTCTTCCCAGAAGCGCCCATTGTTTTTTAGATGAGTCCTTTGAATGTGCTTGGTTAACTATAAACTTTGTTCTCCTCCTTGCTTGTCTGCAAGGCATGTGACTACCATTTGACTTTCATCGGTCCTTCTGTTGGCTATTGTTTCTATCTAATAAAATTGAGACTGTGGAGTTGC
The DNA here is from genome assembly GCF_022355385.1 of Mustela nigripes. NCBI lineage: Eukaryota > Metazoa > Chordata > Mammalia > Carnivora > Mustelidae > Mustela > Mustela nigripes. The sequence continues at coordinate 23,616,415 of NC_081573.1, forward strand.
TCGTGGCAGCAGTCTTTTCGACTGTTGTCCCCTGCTCCCAATCTCTTGCAGCTGACTTTGTGCCCAATTCTTCTCCTGTCGCTGACTGGAAGTGGCACTGGGTATTATATACAACTGCTGAGTTACTAAATTCTACCTCTGAAACTCATAAAAAAATGTATCATGTGTATATATATTTGTATAACAATCTATGTTAAGTTTGTAACAAGTTTAACTGAACTCATTCAAAAACTCTACATCCCCCCCGACACAAATTTTTGATGTCACATTTTACCTATTTTTTCATTTTCTGTATCTCTTAACTGATTATTACTGTTTTAATTAGTTTTATTTTTTGCTTTTAATTTTATACATTTATATGTAATTAATCCACTACATTTACTATATATTTACATTTAATAGTGAGATTTTTCTTTTTTATATTTTGTTATTAATTAGTGTCATTTCTTTTCAGCCAAACTGTGTCACTTTAATATTTCTTTTAATGCAGGATTATTGGTAATAAATTCCTTTAGCTTCTATCTTTCTGGAAAAATCTTTATCTCCCTATAAATCTGGAATGATAGCCTTGCATGTAGAGTATTCTTAGCTAGAGTTTTCTTTTTTCCTTTCAGCACTTTGAATAAACCATGACACTTTCTTTCTTTTTTTTAATTTTTTTATTTTTTATAAACATATAATATATTATTATCCCCAGGGGTACAGGTCTGTGAATCACCAGGTTTACATACTTCACAGCACTCACCATAGCACATACCCTCCCCAATGTCCATAACCCCACCCTCCTCTCCCGAACCCCCTCCCCCCAGCAACCCTCAGTTTGTTTTGTGAGATTAAGAGTCATTTATGGTTTGTCTCCCTCCCAATCCCATCTTGTTTTATTTATTCTTCTCCTACCCCCTTAAACCCCATGTTGCATCTCGACTTCCTCATATCAGGGAGATCATATGATA
>NC_081573.1:23617467-23620113 GCF_022355385.1 Mustela nigripes
AACCCCCTCCCCCCAGCCACCCTCAGTTTGTTTTGTGAGATTAAGAGTCATTTATGGTTTGTCTCCCTCCCAATCCCATCTTGTTTTATTTATTCTTCTCCTACCCCCTTAAACCCCATGTTGCATCTCGACTTCCTCATATCAGGGAGATCATATGATAGTTGTCTTTCTCCGATTGACTTATTTCGCTAAGCTTGATACCCTCTAGTTCCATCCACATTGTCGCAAATGGCAAGATTTCATTTCTTTGGATGGCTGCATAGTATTCCATTATGTATATATACCACCTCTTCTTTTTTTTTAATTATTTATTTGAAAGACAGAGATCACAAGTAGGCAGAGGCAGGCAGAGAGAGAGAGGAGGAAGCAGGCTCCCCACTGAGCAGAGAGCCCGATGTGGGGCTCGATCCCAGGACCCTGGAATCAATGACCTAAGCCGAAAGCAGAGGCTTTAACCCACTGAGCCACCCAGGTGCCCCTATACCACCTCTTCTTTATCCATTCATCTGTTGATGGATATCTAGGTTCTTTCCATAGTTTGGCTATTGTGGACATTGCTGCTATAAACATTTGGGAGCACGTGCCCCTTCGGATCACTACATTTGTATGTTTAGGGTAAATATCCAGTAGTGTGATTGCTAGGTCATAGGGTAGTTCTATTTTCAACAATCTGAGGAACCTCCATGCTGTTTTCCAAAGTGGTTGCACCAGCTTGCATTCCCACCAACAGTGGAGGAGGGTTGCCCTTTCTCTGCAACCTCACCAGCATCTGTCATTTCCTGACTTATTAATTTTAGCCATTCTGACTGGTGTGAGATGGTATCTCATTGTGGATTTGATTTGTATTTCCCTGATGCCAAGTGATATGGATCACTTTTTCATGTGTCTGTTGGCCATCTGGATGTCTTCTTTGCAGAAGTGTCTGTTCATGTCCTCTGCCCATTTCTTGATTGGATTATTTGTTCTTTGGGTGTTGAGTTTGCTAAGTTCTTTATAGATTTTGGACACTAACCCTTTATCTGATATGTCGTTTGCAAATATCTTCTCCCATTCTGCCAGTTGTGTTTTGGTTTTGTTCACTGTTTCCTTTGCTGTGCAAGAGCTTTTGATCTTGATGAAGTCATAATAATTCATTTTTGCCCTTGCTTCCCTTGCCTTTGGCGATGTTCCTAGGAAGAGGTTGCCGTGGCTGAGGTCAAAGAGGTTGCTACCTGTGTTCTCCTCAAGGATTTTGATGGATTCCTTTCTCACATTGAAGTCCTTCATCCATTTTGAGTCTATTTTTGTGTGTGGTATAAGGAAATGGTCCCATTTCATTTTTCTGCATGTGGCTGTCCAATTTTCCCAACACCATTTATTGAAGAGGCTGTCTTTTTTCCCTTGGACATCCTTTCCTGCTTTGTTGAAGATCAGTTGACCATAGAGTTGAGGGTCTATTTCTGGACTCTCTATTCTGTTCCAATGATCTATGTGTCTGTTTTTGTGCCAGTACCATGCTGTCTTGATGATGACAGCTTTGTAATAAAGCTTGAAGTCCGGAATTGTGATGCCGCCAACGTTGGCTTTCTTTTTCAATATCCCTTTGGCTATTCGAGGTCTTTTCTGGTTCCATATAAGTTTTAGGATTATTTGTTCCATTTCTTTGAAAAAGATGGATGGTATTTTGATAGGAATTTCATTAAATGTGTATATTGCTTTAGATAGCATAGACATTTTCATAATATTTGTTCTTGCAATCCAGGAGCATGGAAAATTTTTCCATTTCTCTGTGTCTTCCTCAATTTCTTTCATGAGTACTTTATAGTTCTCTGAGTATAGATTCTTTGTCTCTTTGGTTAAGTTTATTCCTAGGTATCTTATAGTTTTGGGTGCAATTGTAAATGGGATTGACTCCTTAATTTCTCTTTCTTCTGTCTTGTTCTTGGTGTAGAGAAATGCAACTGATTTCTGTGCATTGATTTTATATCCTGACACCTTACTGAATTCCTGTATAAGTTCTAGCAGTTTTGGAGTGGAGTCTTTGGGGTATTCCACATATAGTATCATATCATCTGCAAAGAGTGAGAGTTTGACTTCTTCTTTGCTGATTTGGATGCCTTAAACTTCCTTTTGTTGTCTGATTGCTGAGGCTAGAACTTCTAGTACTATGTTGAATAGCAGTGTTGATAATGGACATCCGTGCTGTGTTCCTGACCTTAGCAGAAAAGCTTTCAGTTTTTCTCCATTGAGAATGATATTTGCGGTGGGTTTTTCATAGATGGCTTTGATAATATTGAGGTATGTGCCCTCTATCCCTACACTCTGAAGAGTTTTGATCAGGAAGGGATGCTGTACTTTGTCAAATGTTTTTTCAGCATCTATTGAGAATATCATATGGTTCTTGTTCTTTCTTTTATTAATGTGTTGTATCACATTGATTGATTTGCGGATGTTGAACCAGCCTTTCAGCCGTGGAATAAATCCCACTTGGTCATGGTGAATAATCCTTTTATTGTACTGTTGGATCCTATTGGATAGTATTTTGGTGAGAATTTTCATATCTGTGTTGATCAAGGATATTGGTCTGTAGTTCTTTTTTTGATGGGATCCTTATCTGGTTTTGGGATCAAAGTAATGCTGGCCTCATAAAATGAGTTTGGAAGTTTT
>NC_081573.1:23620513-23621124 GCF_022355385.1 Mustela nigripes
TATGTTCTTATAATTGTTTGTATTTCTTTGGTGTTAGTTGTAATCTCTCCTCTTTCATTCATGATTTTATTTATTTGGGTCCTTTCTCTTTTCTTTTTGATAAGTCTGGCCAGGGGATTACCAATCTTATTAATTCTTTCAAAGAACCAGCTCCTACTTTTGTTGATTTGTTCTATTGTTTATTTGGTTTCTATTTCATTGATTTCTGCTCTGATCTTTATGATTTCTCTTCTCCTGCTGGGTTTAGGGTGTCTTTCTTGTTCTTTCTTCAGCTCCTTTAGGTGTAGGGCTGGGTTATGTACTGGAGACCTTTCTTGTTTCTTGAGAAAGGCTCGTACCACTATATATTTTCCTCTCAGGACTGCCTTTTCTGTGTCCCACAGATTTTGAACCATTGTGTTTTCATTATCATTTGTTTCCATGAATGTTTTCAATTCTTCTTTAATTTCCTGGTTGATCCATTCATTCTTTAGAAGGATGCTGTTTAGTCTCCATGTATCTGAGTTCTTTGCAAATTTCCTCTTGTGATTGAGTTCTAGCTTCAGAGCATTATGGTCTGAAAATATGCAGGGAATGATCCCAATCTTTTGATACCAGTTGAGACCTGGTTT
>NC_081573.1:23621224-23622676 GCF_022355385.1 Mustela nigripes
TCTTCTTTAATTTCCTGGTTGATCCATTCATTCTTTAGAAGGATGCTGTTTAGTCTCCATGTATCTGAGTTCTTTGCAAATTTCCTCTTGTGATTGAGTTCTAGCTTCAGAGCATTATGGTCTGAAAATATGCAGGGAATGATCCCAATCTTTTGATACCAGTTGAGACCTGATTTAGGACCCAGGATGTGATTTATTCTGGAAATGTTCCATGTGCACTAGAGAAGAATGTGTATTCTGTTGCTTTGAGATGAAATGTCCTGAATAGATCTGTGATGTCCATCTGGTCCAGTGTGTCATTTAAGGCCTTTATCTCCTTGTTGATCTTTTGCTTGGATGATCTGTCCATTTCAGTGAGGGGAGTGTTAAAATCCCCTACTATTATTGTATGATTGTTGATGTGTTTCTTTGATTTTGTTATTAATTGGTTTATATAGTTGGCTGCTCCCACGTTAGGGGCATAGACATTTAAAATTGTTAGATCTTCTTGTTGGACAGATCCTTTAAGTATGATATAGCATCCTTCTTCATCTCTGATTATAGTCTTTGGCTTAAAATCTAATTGATCTGATATAAAGATTGTCATTCCTGCTTTCTTCTGATGTCCATTAGCATGGTAAATTGTTTTCCACCCCCTCACTTGAAATCCTGAGGTGTCTTCGGGTCTAAAATGAGTTTCTTGTAGGCAACATATAGATGGGTTTTGGTTTTTTATCCATTCTGATACCCTGTGTCTTTTGATTGGGGCATTTAGCCCATTATCATTCAGGGTAACTATTGAAGTTAGTGCCATTGTATTGCCTGTAAGGTGACTGTTACTGTATATTGTCTCTGTTCCTTTCTGATCTTTGCTTAGAGGACCCCTTTCAATATTTCCTGTAGAGCTGGTTTTGTGTTTGCAAACTCTTTCAGTTTTTGTTTGACCTGGAAGCTTTTAATCTCTCCTTCTATTTTCAATGATAGCCTAGCTGGATATAATATTCTGGGCTGCATGTTTTTCTCGTTTAGTGCTCTGAATATATCATGCCAGCTCTTTCTGGTCTGCCAGGTCTCTGTGGCTAAGTCTGCTGCCAATCTAATATTTTTACCATTGTATGTTACAGACTTTTTTTCCTGGGCTGCTTTCAGGATTTTCTCTTTGTCACTATGACTTGTAAATTTTACTATTAGGTGACAGGGTGTGGACCTCTTCTTATTGATTTTGAGGGGATTCTCTGCCCCTCCTGGATTTTGATGCTTGTTCCCTTTGCCATATTAGGGAAATTCTCTCCAATAATTCTCTCCAGTATACCTTCTGCTCCCCTCACTCTTTCTTCTTCTTCTGGGATCCCAATTATTCTAATGTTGTTTTGTCTTATGGTGTCACTTATCTCTCAAATTCTCCCCTCGTGGTCCAGTAGCTCTTTGTCCCTCTTTTGCTCAGCTTCTTTATTCTCTGTCATTTGGTCTTCG
>NC_081573.1:23622776-23711126 GCF_022355385.1 Mustela nigripes
CTTTCTTCTTCTTCTGGGATCCCAATTATTCTAATGTTGTTTTGTCTTATGGTGTCACTTATCTCTCAAATTCTCCCCTCGTGGTCCAGTAGCTCTTTGTCCCTCTTTTGCTCAGCTTCTTTATTCTCTGTCATTTGGTCTTCTATATGGCTAATTCTTTCTTCTGCCTCATTTATCCTAGCAGTGAGAGCCTCCATTTTTTATTGCACCTCATTAATAGCTTTTTTTGTTTCAACTTAGTTAGATTTTAGTTCTTTTATTTCTCCAGAAAGGGCTTTTAATATCATGAGAGGGTTCTCTAATATCTTTCATGCCTTTTTTGAGCCAGAGAATCGTCATTCTAAACTCTAGATCTGACATATTACCAATGTCTGTATTGATTAGGTCCCTAGCCTTCAGTACTGCCTCTTGTTCTTTTTTTTTTTTTGTGGTGAATTTTTCTGCCTTGTCATTTTGTCCAGATAAGAGTATATGAAGGATCAAGTAAAATACTAAAAGGGTTGCAAAGACCCCAGGAAAATATGCTTTAACCAAATCAGATGAGATCCTTTCAGAAAGTGGTTTATTTTCTGTTCCTAGAATTGCTATTCTTCTTCTTTTCAATCTCCTGTTTGATTTGTGGGTGTTTGCAATCTTTAAATAAGCTATCTAGCTGATCTCCTGATACCTGGAGTAGTCTCAGTCTGCTACTTCTCCGCCATCTTGACTCCTCCCTAGTATATGGTTTTTTGAAAGAATCAATAAAATCAATAAACCTTTGGCCACACTAATCCAAAGAAAAGAGAGAAGGCCCAAATTAATAAAATTATGAATGAAAAGGGAGAGATCACAACTACCACCAATGAAGTAGAAATAATCATCAGAAGTTATTGTCAACAGTTATATGCCAGTAAGTTAAGCAATCTAGAAGAAATGGATACATTCCTGGAAAATGATCAACTTCCAAAATTGAACCAGGAAGAAATTGTCAACCTGAATAGACTGATATCTAGTAACGAGATTGAAGCAGTGCTCAAAAATCTCCCAAAAAACAAGAGTCCAAGACCTGACAGATTCCCTGAGGAATTCTAGCAAACATTCAAGGAAGAACTAATACCTATTCTTCTTAAGCTGTTTCAAAAAATTGAAGCAGAAGGAAAACTTTCAGACCCTTTTTATGAAGCCAACATTACCCTGATCCCCAAACCAGGCAAAGACACCACCAAAAAGGAGAAATTCAGACCAATATCCCTGATTAATATGGATGCCAATTTACTCAACAAGATCTTGGTTAATAAGATCCAAGAGTACATTAAAAAGATTATCGACCATGACCAGGTGGTATTTATTCCTGGGATGCAAGGGTGGTTCAACATTCACAAATCAATGAATGTGATAGAACAAATAAATAAGTGAATGTAGAAAAACCACATGGTCCCCTCAATTGTTGCAAAAAAAAAAATTATTTGGCAAGATAAAGCATCCGTTCCTGATTAAAACACTTTCAAGTATAGGGATAGAGGGAATATTTCTCAACTTCATAAAATCTATATATGAAGAATATCATTCTCAGTGAGGAAAGGCTGACAGCCTTCCCTTTGAGATCAAGAACACAACAAGAATGTCCACTCTCACCACTGCTGTTCAACATAGGACCATAAGTCCTGGTAACAGAAATCAGACAAGAAAAGAAATAAAAGGTATTCAAATTGGCAATGAAGAAGTCAAACTCTCTCTTCGAAAATAGCATAAAATTTAAAAAAAAAAATAGAACTATCCTGTTACCCAGCAATTGCATTACTCAGTATTTACCCCAAAGATACAGATGTAGTGAAAGGAAAGTCCATACATACCCCAATGTTCATAGCAACAATGTCCAGAGTAGCCAAACGTGGAAAGATCTAAAATTCCCTTCAACAAATGAATGATAAAGAAGATTTGGATCATATACACAATGGAATATTGTTCAGCCCTTAGAAAGGATGAATTCCCAACTTTTGCATCAACATGGATGGAACAGGAGATTATGCTAAGTGAAATAAGTCAAACAGATAAAGTCAATTATCATATGGTTACACTTATTAGTGGTACCTAAGGAATAACATGGAGGATATTAGAAGGATGGAGGTGGGGGCGGGATTGGAGGGGATGACAAACCATGAGAGACTATGACCTCTGGGAAACAAATACGGTTTTAGAAGGGAGAGGGCTGGAGGGACACATGAGCCTGGTGATCAGTATTAAGGAAGGCACAGATTGCATGGAGCACTGGGTGTTGTACACAAACCGTGAATCATGGAACACTACATCAAAAGCTAATGATGTACTGTATGGTGACTAACATAACATAAAAAAAAAAATTTTTTTTAAGGAAAATACAGCCACTCATTTTAGTTCCCCTAAAGATGAAATATTTAGTTATAAATCTAACAACATATGTAAAATCTATGAGAGAAACTACAAAACTCTGATGAATAAAATAAAGAACTAAATAAATGGAGAAATATTCCATATCCATGGATATGGATTTCAGTATTGTTGAGATTTTAGTTCTTCCCAACTTGATCTATAGATTCAGAACAATACCTATCAAAATCTTAGTGTTATTTTGTGATATCTATAAACTGATTCTGCAGTTTCTATGGGATGCAATACCCAGAATAGCCAACACAATATTAAAGGAGAAGAACAAGTTTGGAGAACGGTATTACTTCAACTCAAGACTTACTATAAAGTTATAGTAATTAAGGTAGTGTGATACTGGCAAAAAGAACAGGCAAATAGATCAATGGAACAGAATTCAGAGCCCAAAAGGAAACCCACATAAATATAGTCAACTGATATTCCAAAAAGGAGCAAGAGAAACACAGACCTTATACCTTTCATAAAAACAAACAAATAGGGGTTCCTGAGTGGCCCAGTGAGTTAAAGCCTCTGCCTTCAGCTCAGGTTATGATCTCATCATCCTGGGATAGAGCCCCACATCAGGCTTTCTGCTAAGCAAGGAGCCTGCTTCCCTCTCTCTCTCTGCCTGCCTCTCTGCCTACTTGTGATCTCTCTCTCTCTCTCTCTCTGTCAAATAACTAAATAAAATCTTTTAAAAAAATAAACAAACAACTCAAAATGGATCATAGACCTAAATGTAAAATGAAAATCTATAAGATTCCTAGAAGAGAACATAGAAGAAAACCTAGATGACTTTGAGTATGATGATGACTTTTTGGATACAAAACCAAAGGCAAGATTGATCAAACATGGTTTTGGTTTGAATCTCCCTGATGCCTAGTGATGATGAACATTTTTTCATGGGTCTGTTAGCCATTAGTATGTCTTCTTTAGAGAAGTGTCTGTTCATGTCTTCTGCCCATTTTTTAAATTTTTTAAATTTATTATTTTTCATAAACATATAATGTATTTTTATCCCCAGGGGTACAGGTCTGTAAATTGCCAGGTTTACACATTTCACAGCACTCATCATAGCACATACACTCCACAATGTCCATATCCCCACCACCCTCTCCCATCTCTCCAGCAACCCTCAGTCTGTCTTTTGAGATTGAGTCTTTTATGGTTTGTCTCCCTCCTGATTCCATCTTCTTTTATTTTTTCTTTTCCTACCCACAAACCATCCACATCATCAATGGCAATATTTCATTTCTTCTGATGGCTGTATAATATTCCATTGTATATATATACACCACATCTTCTTTATCCATTAATCTGTTGATGGACATCTAGGTTCTTTCCATAGTTTGGCTATTGTGGAGATTGCTGCTATAAACTTTCAGGTGCATGTGCCCCTTTGGAACACCACATTTGTATCTTTAGGATATATACCCAGTAGTGCAATTGCTGGGTCTTAGGGAGCTCTATTTTCAGTTTTTTTGAGGAACCTCCACGCTGTTTTCCAGAATGGTTGCACCAGCTTTTCTGCCCATTTTTTGACATGATTATCTGTTTTGTGTGTGTTGAGTTTGAGGAGTTCTTTATAGATCTTGGATATCAGCCCTTTGTCTGTACTGTCATTTGTGAATATCTTCTCCCATCCTTGGGTTGCCTCCTCGTTTTGTTGACTATTTCCTTTGCTGTGCAGAAGCTTTGATCTTTTTTTTTTTTTTTTATACAGAGACATTTTTTAAAATTTTTATTTATTTTTTAAATTTCTTTCAGTGTTCCAGAATTAATTGTTTATTCAAATAAATAATTGATAAGCTGGATTAATTTAAAATTAAAAAAGATTAAAATTTTAAAAATTAAAAAGATTTGCAGAATAATGTCAAGAAAATGAAAAGACAAGCCACAGACTGGAAGAAAATATTTACCAAAGATATATCTAATAAAGGACTATTATCTAAAGTAAACAAAAAAAAGTCTAAATTTCAATAATAAGAAAATAATCTTGGGAAGAGTTAAGATGAGAGAGGAGTAGAGGACCCTAATTTCATCTAGTCTCTGGAATTCAGTTAGATAGTTATCAATAACTCTGAACACCTTCAGAATTCAATGGGAGATCTGAGAAAAGATATGCTTCCATTCTACAAATAGAAACAGAACAATTTTTTGCAAGGTAGAAGGTACAGACACCCAAATCTGGAGCAATATACCAGAAGATAAACCTCATAGAGGAGGGAGTTTGCTTATGGAGGATACTGGAAATCCTTAAAAGCAACAGAGTGAAAAACTGGAACTTTTAGAAGGTTTATACAGTTGGGCATATCCCTGAAGATCCAGAATACCCTTCAACAGATGAATGGATAAGAAAGATATGATCCATATGTACTATGGAGTTTTATGCCTCAAAAGAAAGGATGAATACCCAACTTTTGTATCAACATGGATGGGATTGGAAGAGATTATGCCGAGTGAAATAAGTCAAGAAGAGAGAGTCAATTACCTATGGTTTCACTTACTTGTGGAGCATAAGGACTAACACAGAGGACATGGGGAGATGGATAAGAGAGGTGACTTGGGGGAAATTGGAGGGGGAGATGATCTGTGAGAGACTGTGGATTCTGAGAAACAAACTGAGGGTTTAGAAGGGGAGGTGGGTGGGGGTTGGGTGAGGCTGGTGGTGGGTACTATGGAGGGCACATATTGCATGGAGTTCTGGGTGTGGTACATAAACAATGAATTCTGGAACACTGAAAAGAAATTAAAAAAAAAAGAAAAAATTGTGTATTTTATGGTGACTAACAACACAATAAAAAAATAGGAAATAGAGCATACTTTTTTGATTAAGGTTCTCCACAGGGTAGGATAGAAGCAACATAATATCATGAAAGCCATATATGAAAACCCACTGTGAATATCATCCTTGATGGGGAAAACTGAGATCTTTTCCCCTAAGGTCAGGAATATGGCAGTGATATCCACTCTCATCACTGTTGTTCACCTAGCCTCAGCAATTAGACAACAAAAAGAAATAAAAGGCATCCAAATCAGCAAAGAAGAAGTCAAACTTTCACCATTTGAAGATGAAATGATACTCTATGTGAAAACCCGAAAAGACTCTGCCACAAAATAACCCAAAAGAACTCATACAGGAATTCAGCAAATTGACAGGATATAAAAGCAATGCACAGAGTCATTTGCATTTCTATACACCAACAATGAAACAGCAGAAAGAGAAATCAAGGAATATATCCCATTTACTACTGCACCAAAAAACTTAAGATAACTAGGAAGAAACCTAACCAAAGAGGTAAAACTCTTACTCTGAACACTATAGGACACTTGTGAAAGAAATTAAGAAAGGCACAAAGCAATGGAAAAACATTCCATGCTCATGGGTGGGAAGAAGAAATATTGTTAAACTGTCTATACTACCCAAAGCAACATATACATTCAATGCAATCCCCATGAAAATGCCTTAATATTTTTCACAGAGCTGGAATAAACAATCCTAAATCTTGTATGGAACCACAAAAGACCCCTAACAGTCAAAAGAATGTTGAAAAAGAAAACCAAAACTTGTGACATCACAATTCTGGACTTTAAGCTGTATTCCAAAGCTATAATCACCAAGACAATGGTACTGATACAAAAACAGACACACAGATCAATGGAACTGGCAAGAGAACTCAGAAACGGACCTTAAACCCTATGAGCAACTAATGTTTGACAATGTGGGAAAGAATATCCAATGGAAAAAAGACAGTCTCTTCAATAAATGGTGTTGGGAATATTGGACAGCCACATGCAGAAGAATGAAACAGGACCATTCTCTTACACCATACACAAAGATAAACTCAAAATGGATGAAAGACCTCAATGTGAGAAGGGAATCCATCAAAATGCTAGAGGGAAACTCAGACAGTAACCTTTCTAACCTCAACCACAGTAACTTTTTGCTAGACACATCTGAATGCATGAGAAACAAAAGCAAAGATAAAGTATTGGACTTCATCGACTTAAAAAGCTTTTGCACAGCAAAGAAAACAGTGAAAAAAAAAAAAAACCCTAAAAGATAACCTACAGTATAGGAGAGGATATTTGCAAATGACTTAGCAGATAAAGGTCTAGTATCCAAAATCCATAAATTCAACACCCAAAAAACAAACAACATGGTCAAGAAATGGGCAGAAGATATGAACAGACATATCTCCAAAGAATACAGTGAAATGGCCAACAGACACATGGAAAATTGCTCACCATCACTCAATATCACGGAAATACAAATCAAAACCCCAGTGAGATAGATACTACCTCACACTGGTCAGAATGACTGAAATATTCCACTGGTATTTTTCAAAGAGCTGGAGCAAATAATCCTAAAATTTGTATGGAATCAGAAGAGACCCGAATTGCTAAGGAAATGTTGAAAAAGAAAAACGAAACTGGGGGCATCATGTTACCTGATTTCAAGCTTTACTACAAAGCTGTGATCACCAAGACAGCATGGTACTGGCATAAAAACAGACACATAGACCAATGGAACAGAGTAGAGAGCCCAGATATGGACCATCAAGTCTATGGGCAAATAATCTTCAACAAAACAGGAAAAAATATACAGTGGAAAAATGGTGCTGGGAAAATTGGACAGCTATATTAGAAGACGGAATCTCGACCATTCTCTTACACTGTACACAAAGATAAACTCAAAATGGATAAAAGACCTCAACGTGAGACAGGAATCCATCAGAATCCTAGAGGAGAACATAGGCAGTAACCTCTTCTATATCAGCCACAGCAACTTCTTTCAAGATATGTCTCCAAAGACAAAGGAAATTAAAAAAAAAAAAAAAAAGAACTTTTTGGACTTCATCAAGATCAAAAGCTTCTTCACAGCAAAGGAAACAGTCAACAAAACAAAGAGACAACCCACGGAATGGGAGAAGATATTTGCAAATGACAATACAGACAAAGGGTTGATATCCGGGATCTAAAAAGATCTTCTCAACCTCAACACACACAAAACAGATAATCATGTAAAAAAATGTGCAGAAGATATGAACAGACACTTCTCCAATGAAGATATACAAATGGCTTTAGGACACATGAAAAAATGTTCATCATCACTAGCCATCAGGGAGATTCAAATGAAAACCACATTGAGATACCACCTTACACCAGTTAGAATGGCCAAAATTAGCAAGACAGGAAACAACGTGTGTTGGAGGGGATGTAGAGAAAGGGGAACGCTCTTCCACTGTTGGTGGGAATGCAAGTTGGTGAGGCCTCTTGGGAGAACAGTGTGGAGATTCCTTAAGAAATTAAAAATAGAGCTTCCATATGACCCTGCAATTGCACTACTGGGTATTTATCCCAAAGATACAGATGTAGTGAAAAGAAGGGCATCTGTACTGCAATGTTTATAGCAGCAATGGCCATGGTCACCAAACTGTGGAAAGAACCAAGATGTCCTTCAATGGACGAATGGATAAAGAAGAGGTAGTCAATATATACTATGGAGTGTTATGCCTCTATCAGAAAGGATGAATACCCAACTTTTGTATCAATATGGACGGGACTGGAAGAGATTGTGCTGAGAGAAATAAGTCAAGCAGAGAGATTCAATTATCATATGGTTTCACTTATTTGGGGAGCATAACAAATAACATGGAGGTCATAAGGAGATGGTGAGGAGAAGGGAGTTAAGGGAAATTGGAAGGGGAGATGAACCATGAGAGACTATGGACTCTGAAAAACAATGAGTGTTTTGAAGGGGTGGGGGGTGGGAAGTTGGGGGAACCAGGTGGTGGGTATTATGGAGGGCACATATGGCATGGAGCACTGGGTGTGGTGCATAAACAATGAATTCTGTTATGCTTAAAAGAAATTAAAAAAAAAAAAGGAATAAAGAACAATCCACCACTTAACTACGTGAAACTGAAAAAAAAAAAATGCTGTTTACAAAAAACTTATTTTAGACCCAAAGACACCTCCATATTTAGGGGTGGAAGACAGTTTACCATGATAATGGATATCAAAAGAAAGTGGGGGTGGCAATCCTTATATCAGATCAATTAGATTTTAAGCCAAAGACTATAATATGATATGAGGAAGGACACTGTATCATACTCCAAGGGTCTGTCTAACAAGAAGATCTAACAATTTTAAATACCTATGCCCCTAACATGGGAGCAGCCAACTATATAAACCAATTAATAACAAAATCAAAGAAACACATCAACAATCATACAATAATAGTAGGGGACTTTAACACCCCCCTCACAGAAATGGACAGATCATCCAAGCAAAAGATCAACAAGGAAATAAAGGCTTTAAATGACACTATGGACCAGATGGACATCACAGCATACACATTCTTCTCTAGAGCACATGGAACAGTCTCCAGAATAGATCACACCCTGGGTCACACATCAGGTCTCAACCAACCAAAAGATTGGGATCATTCCCTGGATATTTTCAGACCACAATGCTCTGAATCTAGAACTCAATCACAAGAGGAACGTTGGAAAGAACCCAAATACATGGAGGCTAAAGAGCAACCTACTACAGAATAAATGGATCAACCAGGAAATTAAAAAAGAATTGAAAACATTCATGGAAGCAAATGATAATGGAAACAGAACTGTTCAAAATCTGTGGGACACAGCAAAGGTAGTCCTGAGAGGAAAATATATAGCAATACAAGATTTTCTCAAGAAACGAGAAAGGTCTCAAATACACAACCTAACCCTAAACCTAAAGGACTTGGAGAAAGAACAGCAAAGGAAGCCCAAACCCAGCAGAAGAAGAGAAATAATAAAGACCACTGCAGAAATCTACAAAATAAAAACCAAAAGAATGGTAGACGAAATCAATAAAACTAGGAGCTGGTTCTTTAAAAAAAATTAATAAGATCGATAAGCCCCTGGCCAGATTTATCAAAAAGAAAAGAGAAAGGACACAAATAAATAAAATCATGAAAAAGAGGAGAGATCACAACCAACACCAAAGAAATACAAACAATTTTAAGAACATATTATGAGCAACTATACATCAGCAAATTTTACAATCTGGAAGAAATGGATGCATTCCTAGAGACTTATAAATTACCTACACTGAACCAGGAAGAAATAGAAAACAGATCCATAACCAGTAAGGAAAGTGAAGCAGTCATCAAAAATCTCCCAGTATGGGGCGCCTGGGTGGCTGGTTAAGCGTCCGCTTTCAACTCAGGTCATGATCTTAGGGTCCTGGGATTGAGCCTGGCATTGGGCTCACTGCTCAGCAGGGGGCCTGCTTCCCCCTCCCCTGCCTGTCTCTCTGCCTACTTGTGATTTCTCTCTGTGTGCCTAATAAATAAATAAAATCTTACCAGAAAATATCCCAATAAAAAAGAGCCCAGGGCCAGATATTTTCCCAGGGAAATTCTACCAAGCATTTAAAGAAGAATTATTTCCTATGCTCCTGAAATTTTACAAAAAAAGTAGAAATGGAAGGAAAACTTCCAAACTCATTTTATAAGGTTAGCATTGCCTTGATCCCAAAACCAGATAAAGACCCCCATCAAAAAAGAGAATTACAGACCAATATCCTTGATGAAAACATATGTGAAAATTCTCACCAAAATACTATCCAATAGGATCCAACAGTACATTAAAAGGATTATTCACCACGACCAAGTGGAATTTATTCCAGGACTGCAAGGTTCGTTCAACATCCACAAATCAATCAATGTGATACAATACATTAATAAAAGAAAGAACAAGACCCATAGGATACTCTCAATAGATGCTGAAAAAACGTTTGACAAAGTACAGCATCCTTTCTTGATCAAAGCTCTTCCAAGTGTAAGGATAGAAGCTACATACCTCAATTCATTAAAGCCATCTATGAAAAACCCACAGTGAATATCATTCTCAATGGAGAAAAACTGAGAATTTTTCTGCTAAGGTCAGGAACATGGCAGGAACGTCCATTATCACCACTGCTATTCAACATAGTACTAGAAGTCCTAGCCTCAGCGATCAGAAAACAAAAATAAATTAAAGGCATCCAAAATGGCAAAGAAGAAGTCAAATTCTCACTCTTTGCAGATGATAGGATACTTTAAGTGGAAAGCCCAAAAGACTCCACTCCAAATCTGCTAGAACTTATACAGGAATTCAGTAAAGCGTTAGGGTATAAAATCAATGCACAGAAATCAGTTGTATTTCTATACAACAAGACAGAAGAAAGAGAAATTAAGGGGTCAATACCATTTACAATTGCACCCAAAACTATAAGATACCTAGGAATAAACCTTACCAAAGAGGCAAAGAATCTGTACTCAGAAAACTATAAAGTACTCATGAAATAAATTGAGGAAGACACAAAGAAATGGAAAAATGTTCCATGCTCATGGATTGGAAGAACAAATATTATGAAAATGTCTATGCTCCCTAAAGAAATCTACACATTTAATGCAATCCCTAACAAAATTCCATCCAATTTGTCAAGGAAAAGGAACAAATAATCCTAAAATTTATACAGAACCAGAAAGGATCTTGAATAGCCAGAGGAATGTTGAAAAAGTAAGCCAAAGTTGGCGGCATCACAATTCCAGACTTCAAGCTCTATTACAAAGCTGTCATCATCAAGACAGTATGATACTGGCTCAAAACCAGACATATATAAATCAATGGAACAGAATAGAGAGCCCAGAAATAGACCCTCAACTCTATGGTCAACTAATCTTTGACAAAGCAGGAAAGAATGTCCAATGGAAAAAATATAGTCTCTTCAACAAGTGATGTTGGGAAAATTGGACAGCTACATGCAGAAGAATGAAACTGAATGACTTTTTTACACCACACACAAAAATAGACTCAAAATGGATGAAATACCTCAGTGTGAGACAGGAATCCATCAACCATTTCAACCTCAGCCACAGCAACTTCTTCCTAGAAACATCACCAAAGAGAAGGGAAGCAAGGACAACAATGAATTATTGGAACTTCATCAAGTTCAAAAGCTTTTGCACAGCTAAGGAAATAGTGAACAAAACCAAAAGACAACGGACAGAATGGGAGAATATATTTGCAAACAACATATCAGATAAAGGGCTAGTATCCAAAATCTAAAAAGAGCTTATTAAGCTCTACACCCAAAGAACAAATAGTCCAATCAAGAAAGGGGCAGAGGATATGAACAGACATTTCTACAAAGAAGACATCCAGATGGTCAACAGACACATGAAAAAGTGCTCCACATCACTCGGTATCAGGGAAATATAAATCAAAACCACAATGAGATACCACCTCACACCAGTCAGAACGGCTAAAATTAACGAGTCAAGAAATGACAGATGCCCGTGAGGATGTGGAGAAAGGGGGACCGTCCTTCACTGTTGGTGGGAATGTAAGCTGGAGCAGCCACTCTGGAAAATAGCATGGAGGTTCCTCAAAAAGTTTACAGTAGAGCTACCCTATGACCCAGCAATTGCACTACTGGCTATTTACCCTAAAGATATAAATGTAGAGATCTGAAGAGGCATGTGCACCTGAAGGTTTATAGCAGCAATGTCCACAATAGCCAAACTATGGAAAGAACCTAGATGTCCACAAACAGATGAATGGATAAA
This sequence comes from Mustela nigripes, assembly GCF_022355385.1. Lineage (NCBI taxonomy): Eukaryota > Metazoa > Chordata > Mammalia > Carnivora > Mustelidae > Mustela > Mustela nigripes. The sequence goes on from NC_081573.1 coordinate 23,634,766, forward strand.
GAAGAATATATATATGCAATGGAATACTATGCAGCCATCAAAAGAAATGAAGTCTTGCCATTTGCAACAATGTGGATAGAACTAGAGGGTATTATGCTGAGCAAAATAAGTCAATCAGAGAAAGACAATTATCATATGATCTCTCTGATATGAGGAATTTGAGAAGCAGAGTGGGGGTTTGGGGGGTAGGGAAGGAAAAAAATGAAACAAGATGGGGATGGGAGGGAGACAAACCATAAGAGACTCTTAATCTCACAAAACAAACTGATGGTTGCTGGAGGGATGGGGGCATGAAGAGAGAGGGTGGTTGGTTTATGGACATTGGGGTAGGTATGGTGAGTGCTGTGAAGTGTGAAAGCCTGACAATTCACAGACCTGTACTCCTGGGGCAAATAATGAATTACATGTTAATAAAAATAATTAATAAAAAAGTATTTTTAAGTGTACTCTTTACTACTCATCAACTATTTCACCTTCCCCCCATTCACCACATCTCTTATAACCATCATTTTGTTCTGTATAGTTGAGTGTATTTCTTAATTTTTCTCTCTCCCTTTTTTTGTTCGTTTGTTTTGTTCATTTTGCTTTGTTTCTTAAATTCCACATATTAGTGAAATCATATGGTTTTATCTTTATCTTACTTATTTTACACTGCATTATACTTTCTAACTCCATCCGTCTTGTTGCAAATGGCATGATTTCATTCTTTTTATGGCTGAGTAATATTCTATTATTTGTATATGTCACATTTCTTTATCCATTTCTCTATCAGGGGATACTTAGTTGTCTCCATAATTTGGCTATTCAAATGCTGTAATAAATATAGGTGTGCATCTATGCTTTTGAATTACTTTTTTGCACTCTTTGAGTACATAACTAGTAAATTATGAAATCATAGGGTAGTTCTATGCTTTAATTTTTTTTTTTTTTTAAGGAAACTCCATACTGTGTTCCACAGTGGTGGAACCAGTGCAAGAGGGTTCCTCTTAGGGCATCTGGGTGGCTCAGTGGGTTAAGACTCTGGCTTCAGCTCAGGTCATGATCCCAGGGTCCTGGGATTGAGCCCTGCATTGGGCTCTCTGTTCCATGGGGAACCTGCTTCCTCCTCTCTCTCTCTCTGCTTGCCTCTCTGCCTACTTGTGATCTCTGTCAAGTAAGTAAATAAAATCTTAAAAAAAAAAAAAGAGGGTTCCCCTTTCTCCACATCCTTGCCAGTATTTCTTGAGATCTTTATTCTAGCCATTCTTACATGTATGGAGTGGTATTTCATCGTAACCTTTGATTTGCAGTTCCCTAATGATCAGTGATGTTGAGCATATTTTCACATGTCTGTTGGCCATCTGTATGTCTTCTTTGGAGAAATGCTTGTTCGTGTCTTCTGCCCATTTTTTATTGGATTATTTGGGGTCTCGGTATTGAATTGTATCTGTTCTTCATATGTTTTGCATACTAACCTTTTGGATATGTCATTTTCAAATATCTTCTTCCTTTTATTTATTGATTGTTTCTTTGTGCAAAGCTTTTTCTTTCCACGTAGTCCCAATAGCTTATATTTGCTTTTATTTACCTTGCCTTGCCAAACTAAATATCTAGAAAAATGTTACTACAGCCAATGTCAGAAAAATTACCACAAGTGCTCTCTTCTAGGAATTTTATGGTTTCAGTTCTCACTTTTAGGTCTTTAATCCATTTTGAGTTTCTTTTTATGTATAATGTAAAAAAGAGGTCCTCATTAATATTTCTTGCGTGTAGCTATCCAGATTTCACACCACCAATAGCTGTAGAAATGATCTTTTCCCCATTGTTTCCTACCTAATAAAAGATTAATTGACTATATAATTATGGGTTTATTTCTGTTTTATATACTGTTCTATTGATGTGTGTACATTTTTGTGCCAGTACTATACCATTTTGCTTATTACAGCCTTGTAGTATAACTTGAAATCTGGAATTGTGATACTTCCAGCATTATTTTTCATTTCCAAGGCTGCTTTGGCTATTTTGGTATTTTTGTGTTTCCATACAAAATTTAGGATTATTTTTTCTATTTCTATGGAAATCTTGATGGTATTTCTGATCAGTATTACATTAAATCTGTAGATGGCTTTGAGTAGTATAAGCATTTTATCAATATTCTTCCTATCCATGAGCATGGAATATCTTTTGATTTCTTGGTGGGGTCTTCAATTTCTTTCGACAGTGTTTTATAGTTTTCAGAGTACAAATCTTTCATCTTTTTGGGTCTGCTTATTCCTAGGTATTTTATTATTTTTAGTGCAATTATAATGATATTGGTTTCTTAATTTCTCTTTCTGTTGCTTCTCTATTGTTTATTAATCACTGCTTCAATCTTGTTAATACTTATTGGTCTTTTCAGGTTATCAATTTCTTCCTGTTTCAGTCTTGGAAGTTTAAAGGTTTCCAGGAATGCATCCATTTCTTCTAGGTTGCTAAACTTATTGGTATATAGCTGTTGGTAATAATTTCTGATGATTATTTCTATTTCCTTGGTGTTACTCGTGATCTCTCCCCTTTAATTCATAATTTTATGAATATGGGTCCTCTCTCCTTTCTTTTGGATTAGACTGGCCAGTGTTTTATCAATCTTATTAATTCTTGCAGAGAAGCAGTTTGTAGATTCGTTGATGTATTCTACTATCTCTTTAGTTTCTAATTCATTGATTTCTATTCTAATCTTAATCATTTTCCTTCTTGTGCATGGGTTAGGCTTAATTTATTGTTGGTTATCCAGTTCTTTAAGGTGTAAAGAGAGTTTCTGTATTCAGGATTTTTCTTTTCTTTTCTTTCTGTCTGTTTGTTGTTTTGTTTTGTTGTTTTGTTTTGTTTTTTCGTTTTTTTCCCTGAGCGACTCTTGCATGGCTATGTATATCGCCCTTAGGATCACCATTGCCATATCCCATAGGTTTTGGACTGATGTGTCTTTAGTCTTGCTGGTTTCCATGATTTTTTTAAGTTCTTCTTTGATTTCCTGGTTGACCCTTTCTTGACCAGGATGGTCTTTAGCTTCCAGGTGTTTGAATTCCTTCCAAACTTTCTATTGTGATTGAGTTCTATCTTCAAAGCATTGTGGTCTGAAAATATGCAGACAATAATCAGAATCTTTTGGTATAGATTGAGGCCTGATTTGTGACCCAGCATGTGGTCTATTCTGGAGGAAGTACCATGTGCACTCAAGAAGAATGAGTATTCTGTTGTTTTAGAGTGGAATGTTCTATATATATCCATGAAGTCGATTTGTTCCAGTGTGTCATCTACAGCTCTTATTTCTTTATTGATTTTCTGCTTAGATGATCTGTGTATTGCTGACAGTGGTGTGTTAAAGATCTCCTACAATTCATGTATTATCATCAATATGTCTCTTTATTTTGGTTAAAACTTGGCTTATGTAGTTGGCTGCTCCTGTATTGGGGGCATAGATATTTACAATTGTTAGATCTTCTTTTTGATAGGCCCTTTAAAAATGATATCGTGTCCTTCTGTATCTCTGACTACAGTTTTCACCTTAAAATCTGATTTTTCTGAAGTGAGAATTGCTACCTCAGCTTTCTTTTGTGGTCTGTTGGCATGAATGATGGTTCTTCATCCCTTCACTTCCAGTCTGGTTTTAACTTTAGGTTCAAAAAGAGTCTCTTATAAACAGCATATAATGGGTCCTGTCTTTCTATCCAAACTTCAACCCTGTGCCATTTTTATGGACGCATTTAGACCATTCACATTGTGAATGATCATTGAAAGATATGATTTTATTGTCATCATATTGCTTGTGAGGTCCTTGTTTCTATATATTGCCTCTGTAAATTTCTGTTCCATATCACTCTTGGGGTTTTGTTCCTTTTATAGAACCCTCCTTTAATATTTCTTGCAGGGCCAGTTTAGTGGTCACATATTCTTTCAGTCTTAGCCAGTCTTGGAAGCTCTTTATCTCTCCATCCATTCTGAATGTCAGCCTTTCCAGGTAAAGTATTCTTGGTTGCATGTTCTTGTCATTTAGTATCCTGAATATGTATTGCCAGCCCTTTCTGGCTTGCCAGGTTTCTGTGAACAGGTCTGACATTATTCTGATGTTCTTCTCTCTGTACATAAGTAATCTCTTCCCCCAACTGCTCTTAAGATGATTTTCCTGAGTTTAACATTAGCAGGTTTTACTACTACATGCCAGAATATTTGTCTGGCCTCTTTGATCTTGCGAGGTGTTCCTCTAGGACATGAATGCTTGTTTCATTCCCCAGATTAGGGAAGTTTTCAGCAAGGATTTGCACAAATATATCTCCTTGTCCTCTTTCTCTCTCCACCCCTTCAGGGATCCCAATAATTCTGACATTGGAACATTTCATGGCATCATTTATTTCTCTAATTCTGCTTTCATGGATTCTATTCTGTTACAGCCTCCTCCTGATCCTTTTTTTCTATCAGTTTGTCTTCTAGATCACTAATTCATTCTTCTGCCTCATTTACCCTAGCTGTTAGAGTATCTAGTTTAGATTGGATCTCATTGATATCATTTTTAAGTTCTGCCAGATAAACTTTCAGTTCGCCCTTAAAGAATCTATGTTGCCATTAATGGTTTTCTCTGTCCTAGCTATTGTCTGCATAGCACTTTCCCTGAATTCTATATCTGATATCTTCCTTATATCTACACCCATTAGATCTGTGACAAAGCTCACAGTCTCTGAATTTTTCTTCTGTTGGGTGTCCCTTTTCCTAGACATTCTGTTGAGGAGTGGAAGAGGGAATGTACAGAATCCAAACTGTTGATCACAACCCAAGAAAGATGCACCTGTTTTATAGGAACCTTAGGGTTGTCTGCCTCTTTTCTTTCAGCCTGTCTTCTGGGGGAGGATTCATCTATGCTGTTACTCAGGCAAACACGTTTGAGCAGAATTGCCTTGCCCCCCTGTGGGGGGGGGGTGGTCTCAGTAAAAACTGGTTTTAGGGAGCTTTTGTTCTCCAGCAGTTTTCCCTGGCATCTTTCTGCATCTCTTCTGAGAGTCAGAGAAGACATATTCATATCCAAACTTCTATCTCAGAACAGAGAGATCACTCTCTATTCTCCAGAAAACCTACCAGGCCACACTGACTCCATTTTTGTCTGTACTGCTAAAAACTGCAGAATCTTGGGTTCTGTGCCCCAACAGCAGCACTCCCAACCCTCATTTCCAGGTCAGGCGTGTGTCTGCCCTTTCTGTTCCTAAAACCACCAGTTGCCTCCAGTTTGCACATACACACCTGCAGCTACAGGGTTCAGTCTGGAGGGCTGCCCTAAAGTCCTTTTCCCACTGCAACCAGTTTGATAATCTGTGCCTGGTCCCAGTGCAGGAGGCTTTTGAATTCTGGTGGCACACAGGATCCTGGAGGCTTCCTCCCCCTTCCATTTAACTCCCAATATCTGCTTGCAGAATTACCGTTCCCCACTTCATACTTAAAAACCCACCACCGTAGATATTTTGTTGGTATAGATCGTGATATATCTTCTTACATCTCAGGCTGGTTTTGTGGGTGTTCAGTGGTCCAGTAATTATACAACTCAATTCAGGGGACTGGTGGAAATAGGGTCCCCTACTCCTCTGCTAACTGGACCCCCTCTGAACTTTTAAAAATTTTTAAATTTTATAAATTTTATATTTGTGTCTCATTTTGGCTTTGTTTTCAGTGGTGGCTTCTGACCACTGTGGATTTTTCTAGGTTACATCTTGTTTGGGTCGTGGTTGATATTTTGGATTCTGTTCATTTGGCCACCCATCATTCTCTGGACAGAATGACTAGAAGGAGGAACTCAACAAAACAAAACAAAACAAAAACAACAGCAACCAGAAAGAAAGAAAGAAAGAAAGAAAGAAAGAAAGAAAGAAAGACAGACAATACACAAAAACAAAATCAGAGGCAGTTTCTCTGCCACAGAGAAAATTGATATGAATATTAAAAAAGATATCAGACATAGAATTCAGGATAGCAATCATAAAGTTAATAGCTAGGCTGGAAGAAAGCATAAGTGACACTATAAAATATCTAAGGGCAGAAATGAGCTCTAATGAGACCAAACTTAAAAATGCTATGAATGAGATGCAGTCTAAAGTGGATTCTCTAACAGCTGGGACAATGAGGCAGAAGAGAAAATAAGTAGTCTAGAAAATAAGCAGATGGAAAGGAAGGAAGTTGAGGAAAACAGAGATAGGAAGCTAGCAGCCCATGAAAAAAGATTTGGATAGATTAATGATGATGTGAAATATTCCAAAAGTTCAATACCCCAACATATAATAATGAAGCTTATAAATCTTACAGCTGAGAAACTACCATGAGAATAGCTAGGGAGGGAAGGTTCTTTACATATGTAAGGAAAAACATCAGAATAACATCAAAATTATCCACAGAAACCTGGCAGGCCAGAAAGAGCTGGCAAGACATATTCATGGTACTAAATGAGAGGAACATGCAGCCAAAAATACTCTATCTTGTAAGGCAGAATGTATCCAGAATGGATGGAGAGATAAAGAGCTTTCAGGAAAGGCAGAAACTGAAAGAATATGTGAGTCAGCACTGGAAGAAATATTAAGAGGGATTCTGTAAGCCAAGAAATACCCCAATAGTAACATAAACCAGAAAGAAAGAAAGAAAATCTACAGAAACTGGGACTTTATAGGCAATGCAATAAAACTAAATCCATATCTTTCAATAGTTACTCTGAATGTGAACAGGTTGAATGTTCCCATCAAAAGACACGGTGTTTCAGATTGGATAAAAAAGCAAGCCCCTTCCATATGTTGTCCACAAGAAACTTATTTTAGACCTTAAGGCAGCTCCAGATAGAAAATGAGGGGCTGCAGAACCATTTACCTTGCCAATGGACATCAAAAGAAAGTTAGGCCTGGGTGTGGTGCACACACAATGAATTTGTAACACTGAAAATAAATTTTAAAAATAGGCAGTAATCTCTTCGATATCAGCCACAGCAACTTCTTTCAAGATATGTCTCCAAAGGCAAAGGAAACAAAAGCGAAGATGAACTTTTGGGACTTCATCAAAATCAAAAGCTTCTGCACAGCAAAGGAAACAGTCAAGAAAACAAAGAGGCAACCTGTGGAATGGGAGAAGATATTTGCAAATGACAGTACAGACAAAAGGTTGATATCCAGGATCTATAATGAATTCCTCAAACTCAACACACACAAAACAGACAATCATATCAAAAAATGGGCAGAAGATATGGACAGACACTTCTCCAGTGAAGACATACAAATGGCTATCAGACACATGAAAAAATGTTCATCATCACTAGCCATCAGGGAGATTCAAATTAAAACTACATTGAGATATCAACTTCCACCAGTTAGAATGGCCAAAATTAGCAAGACAGGAAACAGCATGTGTTGGAGGGGATGTGGAGAAAGGGGAACCCTCTTCCAATGTTGGCGGGAATGCAAGTTGGTGCATCCTCTTTGGAGAACAGTGTGGAGATTCCTCAATAAATTAAAAAAAGAACTTCCCTGTGACCCTGCCATTGCACTCCTGGGTATTTACCCCAAAGATATAGATGTAGTGAAAAGAAGGGCCATCTGTACCCCAATGTTTGTAGCAGCAATGGACACGGTCGCCAAACTGTGGAAAGAACCAAGATGCCCTTCAACAGACGAAAGGATAAGGAAGATGTGGTCAATATACACCGTGGAGTATTATGCCTCCATCAGAAAGGACGAATACCCAATTTTTGTAGCAACATGGACGGGACTGGAAGAGATTATGCTGAGTGAAATAAGTCAAGCAGAGAGAGTCAATTATCATATGGTTTCACTTATTTGTGGAGCATAACAAATAGCATGGAGGACATGGGGAGATAGAGAGGAGAAGGGAGTTGGGGGAAATTGGAAGAGGAGGTAAACCATGAGAGACTATGGACTCTGAAAAACAATCTGAGGGTTTTGAAGGGGCGGGGGGTGGGAGGTCTGGGTACCAGGTGGTGGGTATTTTAGAGGGCACAGACTGCATGGAGCACTGGGTGTGATGCAAAAATAATGAATACTGTTATACTGAAAATTTTAAAAAAATTAAAAAAAAGATTTTTAGATAAGAACAAAAAAATTTTTTAATAAATAAAGAAGCATTAAGGAGGGCATGTATTGCATGGAGCATTGGGTGTGGTGCATTAACAATGAATCTTGAAACACAGAAAAATAAAATAAAATAATAAAATAATGTGTTAAAAACTTAAGAAAGATAGTTAGGCCCCAAGAACTATAAGATGCCTGGGAATAAACGTAACCAAATAGGTAAAGGATCTGTACTGGAGGAACTACAGAACACTCATGAAAGAAATTTAATTAGACAAAAAGAGATGGAAGACAATTCCATGCTCATGGATCAGAAAGATAAACATTGTTAAAATGTCTATACTGCCTACAGCAATCTATACTTTCAATACCATTCCGATCAAAATTCCTCCAGCATTTTTCAAAGAGCTAGAGTGAACAATACTAAAATTTCTATAGAATCAGAAGAGACACCAAATTGCTAAGGAAAGGTTGAAAAAGAAAAACAAAATTGAGGGCATCACGTTGTCTGATTTCAAGCTTTACTACAAAGCTGTGATCATCAGGACAGCATGGTACTGGCATAAAAACAGACACACAGACCAGTGGAAAAGAGTAGAGAGCCCAGATATGGACCCTCAACTTTATGGTCAACTAATCTTTGACAAAGCAGGAAAAAATATATAGTGGAAAAAAGTCTCTTCAATAAATGGTGCTGGGAAAATTGGACAGCTATGTGTGGAAGTATGAAACTCAACTATTCTCTTACACTACACACAAAGATAAACTTGAAATGCATAAAAGACCTCATCATGAGGCAGGAATCTCAGAATAACATAGGCAATATCCTCTTCGACATTGGCCACAGCAACTTCTTTCAAAATATGTTTCCAAAGGCAAAGGAAACAAAAGCAAAAATGAACTTTTGGGACTTCATCAAGATCAAAAACTTCTGTACAGCAAAGGAGACAGTCAACAAAACAAAGGGGCCACCCACGGAATGGAAGAGGATATTCCCAAATGTCAGTAAAGACAAAGGGCTGATAGCCAAGATCTATAAAGAACTCCCCAAAGATAACACACAAAAAACAGAGAATCACGTCAAAAAAATGAGCAGAAGAAATGAACAGACATTTCTCCAAAGAAGACATACAAATGGCTAACAGACACATGAAAAAGTGTTCATCATCACTAGCCATCAGGGAGATTCAAATCAAAACCACCAGTTAGAATGGCCAAAGTTAACAAGACAGGAAACAACATGTATTGGAGAAGATGTACACTGTTGCTGGGAATGCAAGCTGGTGCAGCCACTTTGGAAAACAGTGTGGAGATACCTTAAGAAATTAAAAATAGAGCTTCCCTATGACCCTGCAATTGCACTACTGGGTATTTTCCCCAAGGATACAGATATAGATGTAGTGAAAAGAAGGGCCATCTGTACCCCAGTGTTCATAGCAGTAATGGCCACAGTCGCCAAACTGTGGAAAGAACCAACATGCCCTTCAACAGACGAATGGATAAAGAAGATGTGGTCCATATACTATGAAGTATTATGCCTCCATCAGAAAGGATGAATACCCAACTCTTGTATCAACATGGACGGGACTGGAAGAGATCATGCTGAGTGAAATAAGTCAAGCAGAGAGAGTCAATTATCCCATGGTTTTGCTTATTTGTGGAGCATAAGGAACAACATGGAAGGCATGGGGAGATGGGGAAGAGAAGTGAGTTGGGGGAAATTGGAGGAGGAGACAAACCATGAAAGACTGTGGACTCTGAGGAACCAACTGAGGGTTTTGGAGGGAGGGAGGCGGGAGGTTGGGTGAGTCTGGTGGTGGGTATTATGGAGGGCATTTATTGCATGGAGAACTGGGTGTGATGCATAAACAATGAATTCTGAAACAAAGAAAAGAAATTTTTTAAATGAAAAGTTTCAAATAGAGGAAGTTAGGGTAGCAATTCTCATATCAGACAAATTAGATTTTAAACAAAAGATTGTTGTAAGAAATGTTGAGAGTATTCCTAGGCTTCAATGGTTGTTAAACATCTGCAAATCAATCAATGTAATACACTACATATGTAAAAGAAAGGCAAGAACCATATGCTCCTCTCAATAGATGCAGAAAAGCATTTGACAAAGCACAGCGTCCTTTATTGGTTAAAACTTCAAAGTTTAGGGATAAATGGAACATACCTCAATACCATGAAAGCCATCTCTGAAGAGCCCACAGTGAACATCATTCTCAGTGGGGAAAAGCTCTCAGTCAGGAAAAATGTAGGATGTCCACCCTCACCACTGTTGTCCAACATAGTACCAGAAGTCTTAGCTTCAGCAGACAACAAAAAGAAAAAAAGTCATCCAAATCTGCAAATAAAAAATCAAATTCTCACTCTTTGCAGATGACATGATATCTATGTGGAAAACCCAAAAGACATTACTCCAAAATTACGAGAACTCATACATGAATTCAGCAAAGTGACAGGATATATAATCAATGCACAGAAATTAGTTGCATTTTTATACACTGACAATGAGCAGCATAAAGAGAAATTAAGGAGTAAATTTCATTTACAATTGCACCCAAAACCATGAGATATCTAGGAATAAACCTAACCAAAGAGGCAAAGGGTGTGTATTCAGAAAAACTATAGAACACTTATGAAAGAAATTGAGGAAGACATAAAGAAATGGAAAAACATTCCATGCTCAGGGATTGAAATAATAAACATTGTTAAAGTGTCTATGTTGCTCAGAGCAATCTACACTTTGAATACAATCTCTGTCAAAATACCATTAACATTTTTCATAGACCTGGAATAAACCTAAAATTTATATGGAACCAGAAAAGATCCTGAATATCCAGAGAAATGTTGAAAAAGAAAACTAAAGCTGGGACATCAAAATGCCTGACTTCAAGCTATACTACAAAGCTGCGATTGGGGCACCTGGGTGGCTTAATGGATTGAGCCTGTGCCTTTTGCTTTGGTCGTGATCTCAGGGTCCTGGGACTGAGCCCTGCATTGGGCTTTCTGCTCAGCAGGGAGCCTGCTTCACCCTCTCTCTCTGCCTGCCTCTCTGCCTACTTGGGATCCCTCTGTCAAATAAATAAATAAAACCTTTAAAAAAAAAAAAGCTGTAATCATCGAGACAGCATGGTATTAACACAAAAACAGACACCTAGATCAATGGAACAGAATAGAGACCCAGAATTGTATCCTTAACTCTATGGTCAACTAGTCTTCAACAAATCAGTAAAGAATATCCAATGGAAAAAGAGTAAATGGTGCTGGGAAAATTGGGCAGCCACATGCAGAAGCATAAACATGGACCATTCTCTTACACCATATACAAATATGAACTCAAAATGGATGAAAAGACCTAAATGTGGGACAGGAATCCATCAAAATCCTCTAGAAGAACATAGGCAGTGACCTCTTTTTTTTTTTTTTCTTTTATCTTTGTGTTTCTTTCTTTTTTAATTTTCATTTTAAAAAATTTATTTTCAGTGTTCCAGAATTCATTGTTTATGCATCACACCCAGTTCTCCATGCAATAAATGCCCTCCATAATACCCACCACCAGACTCACCCAACCTCCCGCCTCCCTCCCTCCAAAACCCTCAGTTGGTTCCTCAGAGTCCACAGTCTCTCATGGTTTGTCTCCTCCTCCAATTTCCCCCAACTCACTTTTCTTCTCCATCTCCCCATGTCCTCCATGTTATTCCTTATGCTCCACAAATAAGCAATAGGATATTGCTCCACAAATAAGCAGTAGGATAATTGACTCTCTCTGCTTGACTTATTTCACTCAGCATGATCTCTTCCAGTCCCGTCCATGTTGATACAAGAGTTGGGTATTCATCCTTTCTGATGGAGGCATAATACTTCATAGTATATGGACCACATCTTCTTTATCCATTCGTCTGTTGAAGGGCATGTTGGTTCTTTCCACAGTTTGGCGACTGTGGCCATTACTGCTATGAACACTGGGGTACAAATGGCCCTTCATTTCACTACATCTATATCTGTATCTTTGGGGTAAATACCCAGTAGTGCAATTGCAGGGTCACAGGGAAGTTCTATTTTTAATTTCTATTTTTTTATTTTTTAAAGATTTTTTAAAATTTATTTATTTGACAGGCAGAGATCACAAGTAGGCAGAGAGGCAGACAAAGAGAGAGAAATGGAAGCAGGCTCCTTGCTGAGCAGAGAGCTGGACGTGGGGCTCGATCCCAGAACCCTGGGATCATGACCTGAGATGAAGGCAGAGGCTTTAACCCACTGAGCCACCCAGGTGCCCCTATTTTTAATTTCTTAAGGAATCTCCACACTGTTTTCCAAAGTGGCTGCACCAACTTGCATTCCCAGCAACAGTGTACATCCTCTCCAATACATGTTGTTTCCTGTCTTGTTAACTTTGGCCATTCTAACTGGTGGTTTTGATTTTAATCTCCCTGATGGCTAGTGATGATGAACACTTTTGATGTGTCTGTTAGCCATTTGTATGTCTTCTTTGGAGAAGTGTCTGTTCATGTCTTCTGCTCATTTTTTTACGTGATTCTGTTTTGTGTGTGTTGACTTTAGGGAGTTCTTTATAGATCTTGGCTATCAGCCCTTTGTCTGTACTGACCTTTGGGAATATCCTCTCCCATTCCGTGGGTGGCCCCTTTGTTTTGTTGACTGTTTCCTTTGCTGTGAAGAAGCTTTGACCTTGACGAAGTCCCAAACGTTCATTTTTGCTTTTGTTTCCTTTGCCTTTGGAGACATATCTTGAAAGAAGTTTTTGTGGCTGATTCAGTAACCTCTTTAACATGAACCACAGCAGGTTCTTTCAAGACACGTCTCCAAATGAAAGGAAAACAAAATAAAAAATGAGCTTTTGGGACCTCATCAAAATAAAAGCTTCTATACAGCAAAGGACACACTCAACTAAACCAATAGACAACCCACAGAATGGGAGAAGATATTTTCAAATGACATTACAGAGAAAGGGCTGGTATCAAAGATCTATAAAGAACTTCTCAGAGACCAAAAAATACCCCAAATAATCCATTCAACAAATATGCAGAAGACATGAACAGACACTTCTCCAAGGAAGACATACAAAGGGCTAACAGACACATGAAGAAATGTTCCACATCACTTGGGATCACAAGGAGATACCACCTTATACTATTGAGAATGGCAAAAATAAACAATACAGGAAAAATCAACTGTGGTTGAGGATGTAGAGTAAGAGAAACCCACTTACACTGTTGGTGGGAATACAAGCTGGTACAGCCACTTTGGAAAACAGTGTTGAGATTCCTCAATAAGTTAAAAATAGACTACCCAATGGACCAGCAATTACACTACTAGGTATTTACCCCAAAGATACAAATGTGGTGAAACGAAGAGACACATGAACCCCAATGTTCAAATCAGTAATGTCCACAATAGCCAAATTGTGGAAGGAACGGGATGTACTTCAACAGATGAATGGATAAAGATGTGGTTCATATATACAATGGAATATTACTCAGCCATCAGAAAGGATGAATACTGGGGCGACTAGGTGGCTCAGGGGGTTAAGCCTCTGCCTTCAGCTCAGGTCATGATCTCGAGGTCCTGGAACCAAGCCCCATGTCGGGCTCTCTGCTCAGCAGGGTGCCTGCTTCTCTCTCTGCCTGCCTGTCTGCCTGCTTGGGATCTCTCTCTCTCTCTCTGTCAAATAAATAAATAAAATCTTTAAAAAAAAGGATGAATACTTATCACTTGCATTGCATGTTTGTAACTGGAGGGGATTATGCTAAGTGTAATAAGTCAAGCAAAGACAATTATCATAGGGTTTCTCTCATATGTGGAACATAAAGAATAGAACAGAGTACCATAGGGGAAGGGAGGGAAAAGTGAATGGGAAGAAATCAGAGAGTGAGACAATTCATGAGAGACTCTGAACTCCAAGAAACAAACGTAGGATTACAGAAGCTAAGGGGGTGGGTGAATGGAGTAACCAGGTGATGGGTATTAAAGGAGGACACATGCTATAATGAGCACCGGGTGTTATACACAACTTATGAATCATTGAACACTACTTCAAAAACTAATGATGTACTATATGTTGGCTAATTATTTTTTATATGTTGACTAATTAAACATAATAATAAAAAAGGGCATATCCCTGGTCCTAAAGAAAAAAAAGAGAGACTGTTGTATTTCACTAACAGTTAAGAGAATATCTGGTTGGCTCAGTGGGTTAAGCCTCTGCCTTCTGCTCAGGTCATGATCCCAGGGTCCTGGGATCAAACCCCGCATTGGACTCTCTGCTCAGCAAGAAGCCTGCTTCCTCCTCTCTCTTTGCCTGCTTCTCTGCCTACTTGTGATCTCCATCTGTCAAATAAATAAATAAAATCTTTAAAAAAAGAATACAAAAATACAGATTCAAAGGGGTACATACACTCTGATGTTTATAGCAGCATTATCAACAATAGCCAAACTATGTAGAGAGTCCAAATGTCCATTGACAGATTAATGGGTAAAGAAGATATGGTATGTATACATGTGGTATGTATATGTACATGTATATGTCTCATGTTTATATGAGATATATGATATATAATGGAATATTACTCAGTCATCAAAAAATGAAACCTTACCATTTGCAATGATGTGGACGCATCTAGAGCATATTGTGCTAAGTTTTATAAGTCAGTCAGAAAAAGACAAATACCATATGATCTCACTCATATGTGGAATTTAAGAAAAAAAAATAGATGAACATATGCAAAGGGGGAAATGAAAAAAAGGAGAGAGAGAAACAAGCCTTAAGAGACTCTAAGTGATATATAACAAACAGGGTTAATGGAGGGAATTGGGTGGGGGATGCACTAGATGGGTGATGAGTATTAAAGTAAAGTTAGTTTGGGGAAATTGGAGGGAGAGAAAACCATGGGAGACTGTGGACTTTGAAAAACAAACTGACTAGTCACCAAAATAACTTGGAGAAGGAACATTCAACAGAGGAAAAATTCAGAAACTATGCTCTCTGCCACAGAACTATTGGATATGGACATAAACAGTATGTTGGAAAGGGAATTCAGGGTAACAATTATTGAGGCAATGGCTATATTGGAGAAAACCATTTTTGGCAATATAGATCCTCTAAGTGAGAGCCGAGCTGGCAGAAGTTAAAAATGCTATGAGATCAATCTAATCTAAATACCCTAACAGCTAAGGTAACCAAGGCAGAAGATCAAATTAGTAATCTAGAAGACAAACTGATAGAAAAGAAGAATCAGGAGAAGACCTGGAACAAGCAGCTTATAAGCCATGAAAACAGAATTAGAGAAATAAATTATGTCATGAAACGTTCCAACATCAGAATTATTTGGATCCCTGAGGGGGTGGAGAAAGAAATAAGACTAGAAGATATAGTTGAACAAATTCTGGATGAAAATTTCCCCAGTCTGGAGATGGAACAAGTATTCATGTCCTAGAGACAGAAAGGATACCCCCCAAGATCAATGAGCCTAGAAAGACATCCAGACATTTAATTGTGAAATTCATGAATCATAATTTTAGACAAGAGTTCCTAAGGGTAGCTAGAGGGAAGAGATTCCTTACATACAGAGGAAGGTTCATTAGATTAATAGCAGATCTGTCCACAGAAACCCGGCAAGCCAGAATGTACTGGCAAAACATACTCTGCACTAAATGAGAAGAACATGCAGCCAAGAATACTTTATCCAGCAAGGTTGACATTCAAAATGGATGGAGAGATAAAGATCTTCCAAGACTGGCATGGTTTAAAAGAGTATGTGAGCATCAAGCCAGCACTATAAGAAATATTAAGAGAGGTTCTATAAAAGAAAAAAGAACCAAAGAGTGACATAGAAATTTACAGAGACAATCTATAGATACAAGGAGTTCACAGCCAACATGATGTCAATAAAAACTTATCTTTCAATAATCACTTTCAACCTGAACAACCTAAATGTTCCCATAAAATGGCACAGGGCTGCAGACTGGATAAAACGACAGGACTTGTCCATATGCTGTCTACAAGAGACCCGTTTGGAACCTAAAGATACACTGAGACTGAAAGTGAAGGGATGAAGAAGCATCTTTCATACCAGCAGCCTCAAAAGAATGCTGGTGTAGTGATTCTCATATCAGATAAATTAGATTTTAAGCTAAAGACTGTAGTCAGAGATACAGAAGGACACTACATCATTCCAAAAGCATCTACCAAGAAAAAAGATCTAACAATTGTAATATTTATGCCGCCAACATGGGAGCAGCCAACTACCTGAGACAAAAGTTAATCAAAATAAAGAGTCATATTGATACAAATACATTAATTGTAGGGGATCTTAACCCGCCACTCTCAGTAATAGATCATCCAAGCAGAAAATCAATAAAGAAACAAGAGCTCTGAATAACACATTGGACCAGATGGACCTCATAGATATATACAAAACCTTCTGCCCTAAAACAACAGAATACTCCTTCTCGAGTGCACATGGAACTTTATCCAGATTAGACCACATACTGGGTCACAAATCAGGGCTCAACCAATACCAAAAGACTGAGATTATTCTCTGCATATTCTTAGACCACAATCCTTTGAAACTGGAAATCAACCACAAGAAAAAGTTTGGAAGGAATTCAAAAACTTGGAAGCTAAAGACCATCCAGATCAAGAATGTTTGACTCAACCAGGAAATCAAAGAACTTAAACTCTTCATGGAAACCAAGGAAAATGAAGACACGTTGTTCCAAAACCTAGAAGATACGGCAAAGGCAGTCCTAAGGGGGAAATCCATAGCCAGCCAAGCCTCGTGCAAAAAGGCTCAAAAATCCCAAATACACCAGCTCTCTTTTCACCTCAAAGAACTGGAAAATTAACAACAAATTAATCCAACCCCACCCACAAGAAGGGGAATAAGATTAGAGCAGAGATCAATGAGTTGGAAACTAGTGATACAGTAAAACACATCAAGAAATGAGGAGCTGGTTCTTTGAAAGAATCAATAAGATGATAAACCATTGGCCAAATTAATCCAAAAGACAAGAGAGAAGACCCATATTAATAAAATTATGGATGAAAAGGGAGAGATCACAACTAATACCAAGGGAATAGAAACAAACATCAGAAACTATTATCAACAGTTATATGCCAATAAGTTAAGCAAACTAGAAGAAATGGATGTATTCCTAGAAACCTATACTGAAAAAGGAAGAAATTGACAACCTAAATAGACCAATATCTAATGACGAGACTGAAGAAGTGATCAAAATCCTCCCAGAAAACAAGGGCCCAGAACCTGACAGATTCCCTGGGGAATTCTAATAAACATTCAAAAAAGAAATAATACTTATTCTTCTGAAGCTGTTTCCAAAAAAAATAGAAACAGAAGGAAAACTTCCAGACTCTTTTATGAAGCCAGCATTATGCTGATCCCCAAATTAGGCAAAGGCACCAACAAAAAGGAGAATTTCAGACCAATATCCCTGATGACTATGGATGCCAAGATTCTCAACAAGATCTTAGCTAAGTGAATCCAACAGCACATTAAGATTATCCACCATGACCAGGTGGGATTCATCCCTGGTTTACAAGCATGGCTCAACATCACAAATCAATCAATGCGATAGAACAAACCAATAAGTGAAGCAAGAAGAACCACATGGTACCCTGAATTGATACAGAAAAAGCATTTGATGAAATCCAGCATCTGTTCCTGATTAAAACGCTTCAAAGTATAGGGATAGAGGGAACATTCCTCAACTTCATAAAATCTAAGTATGAAAAGCCCACCAGGAATATCATTCTCAATGGGGAAAAGCTGACAGCCTTCCCGTTGAGATCAGGAACACGACAAAGATGGCTGCTCTCACCACTGTTGTTCAACATAGTACTAGAAATCTTAGCAACAGCAATCAGAAAACGAAAAGAAATAAAAGGTATTCAATTTGGCAAAGAAGTCAAACTATCTCTTTTCACAGATGACATGATACTTTATATGGAAATCCAAAGACTCTACCCCTAAACTATTAGAATTCATACAGCAATTCAGTAATGTAACAGGATACAAAATCAATGTACACAAATCAGTTGCTTTCTTATACACTAACAATGAAAATATAGAAAGGGAAATGAGAGAATTGATTCCATTTACTATAGCACCAAAAACCATAAAATACCTGGGAATAAACTAACCAAAGTGGTAAAGGATCTGTACTTGAGGAACTACAGAACGCTCATGAAATAAATAGAAGACACAAAAAGATGGAAAAGCAGTCCATGCTCCTGGATAAGAGGAATAAACATTGTTAAAATGTCTATACTCCCTAGAGCAATCTATGCTTTCAATGCTATCCCAATCAAAATCCAGCGGCATCTTTCAAAGAGCTGGGGCAAACAATCCTAAAATTTGTATGGAAACAGATAAGACCCCAAATTGCTTAGGAAATGTTGAAGTAGAAAAACAAAATTGAGAGAGTAAATTATCATATGGTTTTCTTATCTGTGGAGCATAAGGAATAACACTGAGGGCATGGGGAGATGGAGAGGAGAAAGGAGTTGGGGGAAATTGGAGGGGGAGACAAACCATGAGAGACTGTGGACTTTGAGAAACAATCTGAGGGTTTTGGAGGGGAGGGGAGGGGAGTGGAAGGTTGGGTGAGCCTGGTGATGGGTATTATGGAAGGCACATATTGCATGAAGCACTGGATGTGGTGCATAAACAATGAATTTTGGAACACTGAAAAGAAATTTAAAAAATAAATAAAATTTTTTTTAAAAGAAAACAAAATTGGGGCATCATGTTGCCTGATTTCAAGGCTCAGTACAAAACAGTAATCACAAAGACACCATGGTGCTGGCACAAAAACAGACACGTAGGCCAGTGGAACAGAGTAGAGAGCCCAGATATGGACTTGCACCTGTATGGTCAAATAATCTTTGACAAAGCAGGAAAAAATATCCAGTGGAAAAAAGACAGTCTCTTCAACAAATGGTGCTGGGAAAATTGGACAGCTACGTGGAGAAGAATGAAGCTCGACCATTCTCTTATACCATATACAAACATTAACTCAAAATGCATAAAAGACCTCAATGTGAATCAGGAATCTATCAAAATCCTAGAGGGGAACATTGGCAGTAACCTCTTTGACAACGGCCACAGGAACTTCTTTCAGGATATGTCTCCAAAGGCAAAGGAAACAAAAGGAAAAATGAGCTTTGGGGACTTCATCAAGATCAAAAGCTTCTACACAGCAAATGAAACAGTTAACAAAATAATAAGGCAACCCGCAGTATGAGAGAAGACACTACATGTAGATGACACATGACACTACAGACAAAAGACTGATATCCAAGATCTATAAAGAACTCCTCAAACTCAACACTCAAAAACCAGATAATCACTTCAAAAAATGCGCAGAAGACCTGAACAAGCACTTCTTCAAAGAAGATTTACAAATGGCTTATAGACACATGAAAAAATGTTCATTATTAGTCATCATGGAGATTAAAATCAAAACCACATTGAGATACCAACTTACACCAGTTAGAATGGCCAAAATGAACAAAACAGGAAACAAAAAGTGTTGGGGAGAATGTGGAGAAAGGGAAACCCTCTTACACTGTTGGTGGGAATGCAATTTGGTGCAGCCACTTTGGAAAACAGTGTGGAGATTCCTTATGAAAGTAAAAATAGAGCTACACCATGCCCCAACATTTGCTCTACTAGGTATTTACCCCAAGGAAATAGATACAGTGAACAGAAGGGCCATCTGTACCCCAATGTTCACAGCAGCAATGGCCACTTTTGCCAAACTGTGGAAAGAGCCAAGATGCCCTTCAACAGATGAATGGATAAAGAAAATATGGTTTATATATACACTGGAATACTACACAGCTATCAGAAAGGATGAATACCCAATTTTTGTATCAACATGGATGGGACTGGAGGAGTTTATGCTGAGGAAACAAGTAAGCAGAGAAAGTCCATTATCTTATGGTTTCACTTACTTGTAAAACATAAGGAGGAACATGGAGGACATTAGGAGAAGAAAAGGAAAAGTGAATTGGGGAAATCAGAAGGATGGATGGATGAGAGACTGTGGACTCAGAAACAAGCTGAGGGTATTCGAGAGGAGGGTGGTGGATGGATAGGTGAACTTGGTGGTGGGTATTAAGGAGGGCATGTATTGCAAGAAGCACTGGGTGTGGTGCATAAACAATGAATCTTAGAACAGAACAGAAAAGAAAAGATAAAAAGAAAAGAAGAGGACAAGCATCAATATTATCTACAGGCTTTGCAGAGAGAATGTTTGTCTGAGCTTATATTCAGTGCCCAAGTGCCCACTAGAGCAGGGTAGGACACCCTGAATCAAAGCCCCCTCAAGACTGCCTGTAAGGATTGAGAAGTGATTCTTCAATAGGAAAGTGCAAAAGAAGGAAGTTGGAGACCAGGAGGCCCCACATAACAAATAGTCAATACAAACACCAGAGAGTCTTGTCTGGAAGGGCAGATCCTGCCCACACTGACAATAGATCTAATCTTGGGACATGAGAAGATTAGGGTGTCAGGATTATCAGGATTAACCAAACTTTTTTTTTCTCCCCAGCTCCAGAGACTGACCATCAGTTTTCCAGAAATCCTGCTTTGTAGATGCTGTTGACCCTAGGGCCACTCCCTTATCAGGGCAGTGCAACTACATCACTGCTTCCAGCTGGGCTCTTCTTTAGAGAGCATCCTTGTCCAGTGGAGTCATCCTGACCCAGAAATGCCAGAGTAGTTATACCATGTCCTTGGTTGTATTCATGTAATTCTGTGGAAAGCGAGAAGTGAAAAGACCTTTTAAACATTTATACCCAGTGAGGAAGAAAATAGAATCTATAGTTTTCTTTAAGAATCAATGAATTAAATAAAATATTTATAATCCTATAGGGATGTTTTCACATTCCAAATATCATGAAAGAGGCTAAAAGCTAACATTTTAACCCATTTGCCCAGCAGTGAATGGAATAACCAAGTAACTGTCACTTTGGGAGGCAGCACAGAAGACCATCACATAACTGATCTGGTAACCAGAGCAACCTAGATACACCTCACCCCAAATTTAACTAAATAGTTATTTGAACAAGATAAAAATAATTATGATATTTACTTTAAAATCAAGACACAAAGTTTTTTTTAACTTTGAAAATAGTCTTTTTTTGCATATTTTTGATTATTTTTTATTTTGTTATGTTAGTCACCATACAATGCGTCATTAGTTTTTGATGTTAAAAGCTTAAAAGGGACACAAGAAATTGGTTTTTATGAGAATGACCTCCAAGGACAGATATTTTTTGGAGGTTAAAAGTAGGGCAACAGATTACGTCGTGCCTGACCCATAGTACCTCAAAAGTGCAAAGCATTTAGTACATGCTGAGAGAGACTTATTTTTTAAATATGCCAGGAAACCAATAGAGTTATCCACTCCATGTTCCCTTTCCTCAGGGTAAAAATTCAACTATTTTGGCATAAAAAAAGAACATCCTGAATTATTGACTTGGCACATTCAAGATATTAATTTTCCAGAGGAAAAATAATTCCCAACCCTCTTGCTACAATGATAAAGGAGTCTGTTATTTCAGCAGGAATGGATTCCATGAAAGTTTGATGTTTCTGACTTAGCTAATGGCATGAGAGGGCAGCAGTTCTTTCTGCTGGTAAAGTGAAGCAACACTGCCACCATCATTCAGTCTGAGTCAGAGCCAGGCCACAGAGCTCCCTAAGGCTGCTTGCCAAGGCCAGGAATAAATGATTTTCCCTCTTTATTTTCTATGCCAAAGAAAGATAATGCAATACATTCTGTTAATATTTGTCATTGAAGCACAGTCCCCTCCAGGGACAATATGTGGGAGTATCAAGGACTGGGTGTTTCCAATTAATCAGGGCCAGAAT
Source organism: Mustela nigripes (assembly GCF_022355385.1). Classification (NCBI taxonomy): domain Eukaryota; kingdom Metazoa; phylum Chordata; class Mammalia; order Carnivora; family Mustelidae; genus Mustela; species Mustela nigripes. Next base: position 23,656,751 of record NC_081573.1, read on the forward strand.
TATTCACTCAAAAAAATGAAAGGAAAATTTTAATATTTGGGAATGGAGTGAAAGAAATAACCAGGCCTAATTAAAGAATCCTGGTGTTTTGCACATCAAGCATTGTTGTTCATTCTCAAATGCAGCACCTAGAATTCTGCTGTTGGCTTCAAGGTGCAAACCTGACAACCCTTAGGCCAGGGCACTGTTTGTGATTAATAGGTGGATTGAAGTAGGCTTTTTCCTTGAATGCAGTATTCCTTTCACTGGGGCCCTGGGGATTGCAGCAATGTCATGCCATAGCCAAGAGGCTCCTACCAAGAGGCAAACTAGTATACAATATGTAGTCCTGAGCAAACTAAGCATAGACAGGATTTGTTGTGGCTAATTAGTTTTATTACTTCATAAAATAAAAGCCTAGGTCCATGGTTTTCAGGGAAATAATAACAGTTGCAAATGATGTGACAAAGGTCTTCAATGCAAAAGTAACTACAGATCCCACAGCATGGCCATTCTGGTTCAAGTCCTGCTAGAGCTCAGCTTTTGGCATTTGGAAGCCCTATTATCTCCTGGGGTGCCAAAATATGTAGTGGATGATGTAAATATGCATATCCATTAGCCTTGTCTCTCTCTGAGTTCACAAAAGATGTCTCAGAAGGTCAAATCTTTAATACAGAACTGGGCCAAATACACTAGTAGATCTTGATTGATCTTCCAGAGCCTCAAAACACAATGGGCATCTACAGATATGTTCAATGGAATATTCTGGCCTTGGGAAAGGTATAGAAATTTCAGGCAGTCATAAACCAAGGCCAGGGTCATTTCCACTGTGACCTATAAAGTTTTCTGAACTTTCTGGATTTTAAGGAGTAAAGAAAAGATAAAAAAGAAAAAAGAAATAGTCTTTTTTTTTTTTTTTCTGAGTAAATTCAGACATTTATAAAATACTCTGATTGGGGTGCTTGGGCGGCTCAGTCAGTTGCAAATTTGTGTTGGACTCAGGTCATGATCTCAGAGTCCTGGGGTGGAGCCCTGAATCAGGTTTGCTGCTCAGTGGGAAATCTGATTCTTTCTCTGCTTCCCCCTACCTGTGCCCATGCTCTCTATCTCAATAAATAAATAAATAAATAAAATCTTTTAAAAATAACTAATAATAAAAAATAATAAATACTCTGATTATAAATACTTGGAGTACATGGAGTTAAAGAATAACTTAAACTGAATTTTTACTTTTCAACTAATGCAATGACTAGAAGAGAGGGAAGGAAAGTAGGGATACCTCTAGACATCTAATTATGTCTGTATGTAGACATCTATCTGTATCTATATGTATATATCTACAGAGCTTTATGGGTATAGGTAGATATCCATTTCCATTTCAATATAACTGTGTGGACCCTCTCAATTAAAATTATTGTCGCTGCTTCCAGGCCATCTTTAATGATGCCTGAATTCGAGAACACAGAGACACTGTCAAATAGTCCAGTGTGGGTGCAGCATTACATTGGATTATAATTTAAAATGAGTCATTGTCATCTATTTTTCTTTCAGAATCTTAGGAGAAGCTCCTTTTTTTATTCTGACCTAGCCCCAACCTACTCTCCACCCTAGCTTTGAGCAGTAACAGCAGACTTTTGGACCACTGCTTCTCCCTCACAAAGAACCACAAGTTGAAGACTGTAGTGTTTTTGTTTTTGTTTTTGTTTTTGTTTTTTAACATACAATGTATTATTTGTTTCAGGTGCAGGTCTGTGATTCCTCAGTCTTACACAGTTCACAGCCCTCATCATAGCACGGAGCCATCATCCCTCCATCCCATCCCTCCTGGGGCCCCACTCCAGGAGCCCTCAGTTTGTTTGCAAGACCAGGGTCTCTTAAGGTTTGTCTCCATCTCTGGTTTTGTCTTGTCACTTTTCCCTCTCCCTGCCGCTCCATGATCCTCTGTCTTGTTTGTCAAATTCCTTGTATTGATGAGATCATATGATAATTGCCCCTCTCTGACTGACTTATTTTATTTTATTTAGCATAATACCTTCTAGTTCCATCCATATCATTACAAATGACAAAGATTTCATTTCTTTTTATGGCTGCATTATATATATATATATATATATATATATATATATATACCCCAAAGATACAAATACAGTGATCTGAAGGGACACATGCACCCCAATATTTATCGCAGCAATATAATATATTATAATATCATATATATTATAATAATAAATATTAATATTATTATTATATATATTATAATTATATGTGTGTATATATATACACATTGGAGATATATAGATAGATAGATAGATATCTATATAACATCTTCTTTATCCATTTATATGTTGGTGGATATGTAGGCTCTTTCCATAGTTTGGCTATTATAGACATTGCTGCTATAAACTTTGGGGCGCATGTGTCCCTTCAGATCACTGTATTTGTATCTTTGGGGTAAATACCCGGTTGTGCAATTGCTGAGTCATAGGGTAGCACTATTTTCAACTTTTTGAGGAACCTCCACACTGCTTTCTAGAGGGGCTGTATCAGCTTGCATTCCCACTGTGTAAGAGGGTTCCCCTTTCTCTGCATCCTCATCAACATCTGTCCTTTCCTGACTTGTTAATTTTAACCATTCTGACTGGTGTGAGGTGGTATCTCATTGTGGTTTTGATTTGTATTTTCCTGATGTTGAGTGATGTGGAGCATTTTTTTTCATGTGGAAGACTGTAGTTTTAACAGCCCAGCAGACAACTTGACCCACCCTGGTCAGATAGGGACAGAACTGATTCATTAGAGGTCAGACAGGAGTCTGCTTGTCTCATGGGTGGCAGAAAGAGCTGTATTGACTACACATTATCACTGATTAGAGAAAACCCAACAGCCCCACTGGGAAAGGGCACTTACTTTTCCTGTTTTCCCCAGATAGGAAGCAACTTCTTTATTGGCCCTTTTGTAGTTAGAAGTGCCCTTCCTCACACAAGATTGCTTTGGCTGCCTGAGCCCATCACCTAAAGCCTCAGACCTGACTCTTTCTCAAAGTAAAGTTCAAAGTAAAATAATAAAGTTCCCCAAGTAAACTTCCTTTTGCCCCAAACCTACCAGCTGCTTGGCACCAAATCTCCAGAGGCTGCTATTTCCTAACATCATAAAAACCATTGTCTCATCACTCTATTTGCTCCACCCAAATAGATAGCATCTGAGACAGGGCAAGGGACTTCCTCAGGATGGGAGCACAGATCTTAAGGTTGAGCTCTGAGTATCACCCCAAATCCTGCCTGCTCCAGGGAACATCAGACAGAGAAAGCAGATGAAATTTACTCTTGGCATGTATCTCTGAAACTTCCCACTAGAGAACACTTCTTACAGGGGAAAATGAAAAATATATAAACTTGAAGGTTGGAGTTTAAAATCTGAATATGGTAAAAAAAGAAAAAAAAAGTTGGAAAAACTGTTTATTCATAGCACTCATTCTGATTACTCTCATTACCCCAAAGCAGCCAATATTATCCTCCTTAACCTTTCAGTGTCTGGACATAGATCTCCGTGGGGATTTTAGAGTGCTGATGTCAAAGTCACCAGGTGATGTTCACTGGGGCATAGAGAAGCTAAATTCTTCCCCACATTTTCATAGATGTCAGTCCTTGACTATGCCTGTTGTATTGATGAGATCATATGATAATTGCCCCTCTCTGACTGACTTATTTTATTTAGCATAATACCCTCTAGTTCCATCCATATCATTGCACATGACAAAGATTTCATTTCATCAGCAGTACCTTCCCACCCTGGGAATGTCTTGACCAACATTACTCCATCCATCCCTGTCAAGGGGAGGTAGCAGACTGGTCCTCTGTGGTGAGCTTTATACCAAAACGATTTCTTTTTTCACATTCTCTGGATAAAACAATTTGAATTCATTTCAATAGTTTGTACTTCCTAGTCCATGCAGACTGCTTATAAATCAGAATTGTAAGGGCCTGCCCCTCCCAGAGGAACTTACTTGCAAACCCTAGACATAGGGGCGGGCCAGGCCTGATGGAGACATCCAATCAGTGGGGCGCTATATATTTACTGAGGTGAGTTGAAATCCCATTGGCCACCTGTGGGTGGGCCGGGCTTAACCACCTCTATAAAAGTTAGTCTGCGAGGCTGGGGGAGTGTGGGGGGGTGGGGAGTAGTAGGAGTAGTAGGAGGAGTTAGACTAGCCATTAGGGATAGCTGTGAGGATAGCCGTGGTCGGGATAGTTGTTCGGAACCGCGCTGCCCCTACCGCCGGGGGAGCGGCCTCGCCTCTACCGAGCTGCGGCCCCGCCTCCAGCCGCCTCGCCGCCAACAGCCTCGCCACCACTGAGCCGCAGCCCGCCGCCAGCGGCCTTGCCGCCCCCAGCGACCTTGCGGGCTCCCAGCCAGGAGCCGCCTTGTTGCCCCCAGCCGCAGCCCTGCTGGGAGGGGCCTTACCTCTCCACCCCAGCCTCGGCCCTGCCCGCAGCAGCTTTGTCAAAGCGCATCATTCCGGGGAGTGGCCTCCTCCGGAGCAGCCTCATCCCGAGTGGCCTTGTCTGGGGAGCGGCCTCCTCTGGAGCGGTGGCCTCCTCTGGAGCGGTGGCCTTCTCTGGGAAGCAGCCCTGTCAGAGTGGCATCATGGGGAGCAGAGTCTGTGTCATCAGGGTTGTTGTCCTCCTTGTCATCGTCGCTGTCGTCATCGCCTCTTTGTTGTGGGGAGCGGCCTCATCCTGGGAGTGGCCTCGTCCAGAGTGGCCTCTTCTTGGGAGCGGCCCCTGTCCGGGAGCGGCCTTGTCCGGGTGGCCTCATCTGCAGGTGGCCTTGTCCAGAGCCGTCTCATCTGAGCAGCCTTCTTGGGAGTGACCTTGTCGGGGTCATCGTCATTGTCTCTTCGTTAAGAGATGGCCCCTACCAGTCAGTTTGATTTTTGATGCTTGGCGCGAAATAAAGCTTTGTTTGATTTTCGCTTTGCGTCAGTCTCGTTCCTTTGATCACGGACCCTAACAAGAATGCTGTGAGGAGAGGAGAGAGAGTTTTTCTGAAATCAAAATGAATTTCATCTATAATCTCACCTTTCTTTACGCATTTAATAATGTGCTCGCCACACCTGATCACTCAGACCACACTGCAGCATCCATCACCCATAACTCTGCCGCGGTCCACTTTATTTACAAACAGATTCCATTTCTTGTTTTTGTTAAGTGGACCCATCCTCCTCCGTGTACTGTTCCCACCTGATAGACCTCAGAGAAGTGGTGCCTGAGAGCTGACCTTTCCCAGATGATACCCACCCCTCTCGCTCTGCCATTTCCCTCAAAGTATGTTTTATCTCTCAGACCGAGATGCACGGCAGCCCACCGGCCCTAGAGTTTCCTCCTAGGTCACCTACACACTCTGACCTCATCTAGAATTTCTATGGTGTCTGTCATCTCACCATGTACACCCCTATTTTTTTTTTAAGATTTTATTTATTTATTTGACAGAGATCACAAGTAAGCAGAGAGGCAGGCAGAGAGAGAGGAGGAAGCAGGCTCCCCGCGAAGCACAGAGCCCGATGCAGGGCTCAATCCCAGGACCCTGGGATCATGACCTGAGCTGAAGGCAGAGGCCCCAACCCACTGAGCCACCCAGGAACCCCACCCCTATGGTTTTGCACCATATTCCATAACATGCAGAAAAGATCATATAATGAAAAAGGACATGTGAAATACGGCAAAAGTATGTAGGGCCATGCTTATGAGGTCTGAAGTACTTCTCAGAAAGTTGCCACCATCACACCTTCTAGACTACTGCAATGATTGCATCTTCTTCAGCTATGTCTCTTTTTCATCACTAAGGATGGAGTTTAATTGATACCAGCTGTTCAATAGGAATTTACTGATTGAATAAGCCAATGAGAATATTGGACTGGAGTGGCATGTCTGTCCTTTGATTGGTAATTATGGAAATTATAAGTTTGGAGCACCCTCTACCTGAGGTTTAATTTAGGGTTATATTTCTCCCTCATAAATTGATTTTAAGCTAAAAGTCAGGTTTGTTTTGGAGATTTCCTTGCACCTTCATGAGATAGTAAGATACAGGTGGCTGTAACTTGTAGCCAAAATCAGTGTTTTATCACTCTCACTGGCCTAAACTGACAAGATCTCTTGTCCTATGTAGACTTGTCCCCAAAATGACCAGAAATGGTCATAGATACATCAAAAGGAAGAGAGTAGGTGAACATCAGTGAAAATGATGGAATATAGACCTCTGACAAGTATAGAAGTCACTATTCCATAAAAACAATTTTAAAAAAGGGCAAACATTGTCAGAATCAAATTTTCCAGACCTCTAAAAAGTAACCCAAAGCTTATAGCAACTCACAGCTGAATCTCAGTAAGAGGAAGCTTTGTAGCATTTTAACTTACCTTAGTAGCCAACTCCCTTTCCAGCTCAGTAAGAGACTTGAAAATTGTTTGCATTCCCTGTACTGGAGGGAGCAGAACAGAGCTCAGTCCCCAAAAATTGTTATTATATTACCTGTCTGGTGGTCCCCTGAGGCAGACTTGTAACCTGCCTGTCTGAGTGTTGAAGATATGCCCTAACACTATAATCTGTAAATGCTAGGAGATGTTTTGGTTCCAGAATTTAAAAAAAAAAATGTTTTTTAATTTCTTTTCAGTGTTCCAGAATTTATTGTTTATGCACTACACCCAGTGCTCCATGCAATACATGCCCTCCATAATACCTACCACCAGGCTCACCCAACCTCCCACTCCCTCTCCTCCCAAACCCTCAGTTTGTTTCTCAGAGTCCACAGTCTCTCATGGTTCATCTCCCCCTCCAATTTACCCCAACTCCCTTCTCCTCTCCAGCTCCTCATGTCCTCTGTATTATTCCTTATGCTCCACAAATAAGCAAAACCATATGATAATTGACTCTCTCTTGCTTGACTTATTTCACTCAGCATAATCTCTTCCAGTGCCATCCATGTTGATACAAAAGTTGGGTATTCATTCTTTCTGAGGGAGACATAATACTCCATAGTATATATCTTCTCTATCCCTTTGTCCATTGAAGGGCATCTTAATTCTTTCCCCAGTTTGGTGACTGTGGTCATTGCTGCTATAAACATTGGAGTACAGATGGCCTTTCTTTCACTACATCTGTATATTTGGGGTAAATACCCAGTAGTGCAACTGCAAGGTTATAGGGTAGCTCTATATTTAATTTCTTAAGGTATTTCCACACTGTTTTCCAAAGTGGCTGCACCAACTTGCATTCCCACCAACAGTGTAAGAGGGTTCCCCTTTCTCCACATCCTCTCCAACATAAGTTCTTTACAGTCTTGTTAATTTTGGCCATTCTAACTGGTATAAGGTGGTATTTCAATGTGGTTTTGATTTGAATCTCTCTGTGTTCCAGAAGTTTAAGGAAATCTCTTTCCAATAATTAGCTACCAATAAACAGAGAAGAGATTTTGTTATGTGGCAGCACATAACAAAAAATAAAAATTATATAGAATTAATTCAGAAAAGTCACTAGACAAAAACAACTACAACAAACCACAGCAACAAATCCTAAGGTGAGGGAAGAATCTGGTTTCCAAAGTTGTCACATTGTGTTATGTTATTTAAATATCTGACTTTCAACAGCAATAAAGTATTTGACATACAAAGAAATGAGAAAGTATGGCCCATGAATAAGAAAAAAAAACTTAATCAATAGAAATTATCCTCAAGAAAACTCAAATGTTGGACTCACTAGACAAAGATTTTGTCAACAATTTAAAATGTATTCAAAAACCTAAAGAATATAATGTCAAATTATATATATACATACATTTAAATGTTATCAAATAGAGAATATTGATAAAGAAGCACAATAACTAAATAGGAAAATCCACTAGAGGGATATGAGCAGGCAAAAGAAAAAATCAGCAATCTTGAAGACAGATCAACTGAAATGATCCAGCCTGAGAAACAGAAAGGAAAAAGAATAAAGAAAAATAAACCTCTGAGACCTGCCAGACATCCTCCAGTGTATGGGGTTTTGTTTTGGAATGATGAAAATGTTCTGGAATTAGATAACAATAAGGGTTACACATCTCTGTGAACATACTAAATTGTACATTTTAAAATGGTGAATTTTATGACATATGAATTATATCACAATAAAAAGTAATTTTTAAAATAAAGGAGCAAATACTTTGATTTCTGTTGATGGACATCTAGGTTCTTTCCATAGTTTGGCTATTGTGGACATTGCTGCTATAAACATTCGGGTGCACGTGCCCCTTTGGATCACTATGTTTGTATCTTTAGGATAAATACCCAATAGTGCAATTGCTGGGTCATAGGGCAGTTCTATTTTCAACATTTTGAGGAACCTCCAGGCTGTTTTCCAGAGTGGCTGCACCAGAATGGATCAAGAAGATGTGGTATATATACACAATGGAATACTATGCAGCCATCAAAAGAAATGAAATCTTGCCATTTGCAACAACATGGATGGAACTAGAGCGTATCATGCTTAGCGAAATAAGTGAAGCAGAGAAAGACAACTATCATATGATCTCCCTGATATGAAGAAGTGGTGCTGCAACATGGGGGCTTAAGTGGGTAGAAGAAGAATCAATGAAAGAAGATGGGATTGGGAGGGAGACAGACCATAAGTGACTCTTAATCTCACAAACCAAACTGAGGGTTGCTGGGGGGAGGGGGTTTGGGAGAAGGGGGGGTGGGGTTATGGACATTGGGGAGGGTATGTGCTTTGGTGAGTGCTGTGAAGTGTGTAAACCTGGTGATTCACAGACCTGTACCCCTGGGGATAAAAATATATGTCTATAAAAAATTAAAAAATTAAAAAAAAAATACTTTGATTTCACAATACCTGCAAATGTGAAAACACAGCATGGCAGGTGTGTCCTTTACTCCTTTCCCCAGCAAGTTTTCTGGCTTGTAAACTTGTACAATGAATTCCTAGTTCACTGTCACTGATCGTACTTTTCCTTTCTATTCTCACTTTTAAAGAACTGGATGGTAAAATACAATAGGAAAACTTACCTAGAATAATGGCAGTTATACTTATATTAGCATAGTATTGGCAATTACACAATGCTTTCACCTTTATTTATACTCCTCCCTGTGGAAAGATGAATTTTCCTTTGTTCAAAAGCAAGAAACAAAAGCGCAGAGTGGTGGTTTGACAGGCCCAAGATCACACAACTGGTAAGGGGCTTGGCAGGGACTTATTTGATGCAGGCCCACAGACTTCACGGCCTAATGGGGTCTTATAACACCCCCATTTTGATAAGGCAGAATAGACAGTAAGTTGCTTTTCAAAGTACAGAAAATTGTTCCAGGAATGCTGGTTCTAGGGCTATAGGGATACAAAAGCCAGGCTCAAATTGGAGGACAGATTGATGATACTTATAGCTTACAGTCTGTGCCACAGGACAGAGACTGGGATCCATAGAAGGGGAGCAAAATTTTAAAATGGGACTCATCTTAGCTTACAGGTTTGCACTAGCAGTCATATGCAACCCCTTCAATCACCAGAGCCTCAGCAGAACCCAAGTCCTTCCATGGCAATAGTGGCATAAGTTAAATAAGATATTAAGATGACTTGGTAATGATCTAATCCAGAGAGTGAAAGGAATCTTCCCCATAGCAGTCAGTTCTCAAGGTTTATTGAAAGGTAGGTAGGTATCTTATTAATTTTGTGGCCATCATGCCTACTTTTCCAGAAAAGAGCTTTCCAGCCTTTGCCATTCCCCAGAAACCAACATGAGCAATGTTGCAGGGGTGAGGTGAGCCACATGGCAGCTACACTGAGACAAAAAAAAATTAGGAACTTTGGGGGTTCCAGAATCACAGTCTGGATGGCCCCTTTTGTGGCAACCCTTTTCTAGGTTTGGAATGAAAGTAATCTTTCCTTTTAAAAAAAACGTTGGAAAAAAAATTTTCCCCAGTAGCAAAACTGCTTAGTATGACAAGAAATGGTAGTCACAGCCTCACAAAGACGAAATTTCATTTCTACTCTCCAACACAAGTATGGATAGAAACCTAGCAAAATTACATGGTGCAACAATGCCATCCAGTGACCAAATGAGAAAAATAGCCAAGCCTGAAAAAAAAAAAAAAAAAATCTTTCCAAGAGTAAAATTCTGGGTGAAAATGCTTAGAAGAGAATCATTTCTATCACCCTGATTCTCCTCTTTGTCCAGGTAAACACATCTAAACTCCACATTTTTTTTTTAAGATTTTATTTATTTATTTGACAGACAGAGATCACAAGTAGGCAGAGAGGCAGGCAGAGAGAGAGAGGAGGAAGCAGGCTCCCCGCAGAGCAGAGAGCCAGATGTGGGGCTCGATCCCAGGACCCTGGGATCATGACCTGAGCTGAAGGCAGAGGTTTAACCCACTGAGCCACCCAGGCGCCCCTAAACTCCACATTTTTATCTCTAATGTCACTCAGTCCGTTTCTTTCAAGAAGCCAACCACAATCTCAACTCAGGGCCTTTGCACTTAGCTTGACCTCTATTTGGAAGGCACTTTTCTCAGAACTTTTAATAAGGCATCATTCTTGTCATTCAGATATTGGCTGAAAGTCCATCTCCTCCAAATAGTCTCCTCTACTCATTCCATTTAGAGTGCAATCCCACGCACAAGTCACTTTCTCATACACAGAGCTTTAATTTTTATTCATAGCTCTTTTCACATTCTGAAATTAGCTTATTTATTTATTTACTTACTTATTTACTTGCTTCTTACAAACCCCACACCTTCTCTACATCACCATACCCCAGAATGAAATTTCATGATAGTGGGGTTTTGTCTGTCCTCATCAACCTACCCTCTGGAACAGTGCCTGGATGAGAGGATTCTCCAATGTAACACATGCTGCTTGGATGGATAGATGGAGGAATGGATGGATGATGGACATATAAATAGATGGGCAGGCAGATGGACAGATAGTTGGATGAATGAATGAGTAAGTGAATAGGTTATATGGGTAGTCAAGTGAGTACCCATAGGAGGATGGAAGGAAGTATAGACAAATGAGAAAGGAAAAAGGCCAGTATTTTACACTGAAAGACCAAGTAATACCACCTCCATTAGCAGTTCCATAACCAACATTTGGGTTTTGTTTTTTTTAAGATTTAATGATCTTGAATGCTAGGATTATCTGAATTACTTATTCATATTTAGAGAACACCTGCAATCAGTTAACTTGTTGTTGTTGTTGTTTTTAAAAAACTCAGGTTTTCTACCAAGGTTCAGAATTACCCCAGGTATTGTACACAGGCTGTGCTTTCCTTTCAATTGCCTCTTTACTCAGAAAGTTGGTATTGACACAAGAAGTCTTTAAATTATTCTTTCCTGTGTCAACTGAGAGCACTTGTGCTAAAATGTAGATGATCTCCTACAACTGAAAAACAATGCACACTTGCCTACTGACTATGGCAATTTTCTAGAGTCAAAGGCCTCTCTGATGGTAGTTTGCTGATGTTTTATGCCTGTAGATTCAACTTACAGATATGGGCTCATCAATGTACCCTGTTAACAATAAACAATAAAATCAAAGCCTAAAGGCAAAGTTGCCAGAAGCAGCATTTTTCAGGGGCCTTGTCCCTCTAGGAAAACTAAAATAAACCTACTGTTGATGTTGGATTATGTTCTTATTCATATATAAATAGCTTTGGCAGGTCACAGCAGAGGTGGCATTACTAAGGGACTGGGCAGTGTCTCCTCAAATTATCACAACACCATCTTAAGAGGCAGGTAGTCTGTAGTAACTGTGCAGAAAACTTCAAACTTCTGCTTAGATCCTTAGCCACAGCTCTGGATAAGCAGTTTGGAAAATTTTCCTTCTGATACAGATAAAGATGGCATTTTCTGGGTGAATTACATGGCAAATCTGGGTGAAATCTCCCAGTAGATAAGAGAAAGTTCTTTTAGATTAGTTGCCAAGCAGAATTTTCAGGAAAGGTTTGGGAAAAAACGTGCAAACTTGCAAAGATGGTATTTAGCCCCAAGACTAGAGAAATACCCTCTTATCTAGTGACAACCTTTCTGGCTTCACTGTAAGCACTCATGACTTGCTTTTTAGCTTACATCCAAAACTATAACATCTGCCTATTCTCCTCCAATCTTTCCAAGTAAATATGAACGGTGAATACAACCCATCTTCAGATTCATGTGTTTATTCCTTCATTCAACAAATGTTTTACTATGCCAGGAGAGACAGGTGATACTGAGATAATACCCAGCCCTTGAGGTCTAGAGGAGTCATGACACAAGGAAGACTCTAACTAAAAAAGAAAATCTGAATCACAGTTAAGTGCTCTACCACTACATATGTTTGCAAAGTAACTTAAATTCTATAAGCCTCAGTTTCCTTATCTGTAAAGTGGGGGTAATAGCAGAACCTACCACTTGGGGATGCTATAATCCATGTAAATTCTTCAGGACATGTCTGAACTATAGGAAGCACTTAAACTGGGATCTTCAAGGATTCCGATTAGAGACAGGGAACACTTCCAGGGATCCCTGGTGGTCCAGGTGTTAGGTAGGGTCAGAAATGCCTTATGAATGTCTAGTTCTTTGACTGAATCATTGCCTGGATCCAGGACTAAGCTTCCTCATTTTTTAAGATGAGGAAACTGCATTATGGATGATCCTATCCAGGTCTTATTTTCAGCTGTTTGATCTGGGTCACTGAAAAAAATGAGTAAGATTCAGACTTGCAGGGATAAAGGAGAGAAGATATTCTCAGTGGAGACTAGAAGAGAGTATGCTTTAACTTAAAATACCACCCTTGCTGACCTCTATCCATAGAACATTTAATTCAAAAATTATTTCCTGGGTACCTGCTCTGTACCCTGGAATGATTTTCAAAATACTTAACAATCAGTCATGGGCTCCCACTGACCTACAGGAAAGAACAGATGCTAGCCAATGGACTTAGGATCCAAAGGCTTCTTATGGGCCAGCATTTCCTAATGGTAGATTTTGGAGAGGTTCTGATAAAGGAGCAGGTGTAGCCTGGACAAGGAGTTAGGAAAGGGTGTGATACTTTGTTAGTTCATGACAATAGCCTATTACTAATCAACACGGAGAAATTTCAGTACTCAACTTCCTATGTGTCAGAGTTGAATAAAATTCAGCCCCTGTCTTCAAAGATCTCTCAGACAGGGCAGGTAAGTTCAGCAGTGAAAATTGTGATAAGTTTGATTTGGCTAGCTAGCCCGTTAGAGGTTGGGGTCAGCTCTCTCCAAGCTCTCAGCAAAGTGGGATCAGAAACAGTCTTCCTCTACAGCTCTACTCCTACCTAACCTAGTCACAGCTGTGTGCTTGGGGCATGGGACAGAAATTTCCCTCTGTGTGGAGCCAAGGGGCAGACTGAGGACCAGAGGTCTAGACATCTCAAACACAAATGCAGAATGGCAGATGGAAGCAAGGCCAAGATCGTGTGCCAGTGGATCCTCAGTGATAGATCTCCTGTGTCCAGATGACCCAGTCTTAATCTGCTAGAACTGCTATACAAGACATCATAAATGGGGTGGCTTATAACAGTAGAAATTTGTTTCTCACAGTTCTGGAGGCTGTGCACCCAAGATTCAGGATACCAGGTTGATCAGGTTTTGACAAGGTCCTACTTCCCAACTGTAAACTAGAAACTTCTTATTGCACCCTTACATGGTGGAAAGAGTGCAGAGAAGCAAGCTCCCTCCCATCTCTTCTTATAAGAGCATTCCTTTCATGAGGGCTCTAACCTCATGACCTAACTACCTAATCACCTCCCACATCTAATATTGTCATATTGGGGGTTAGAACTTCAACATATGCATTTGGGGAGACACAAACATTCAGTTAATAACATACATCTACTCCCATTAATAACAATAATCTGAAAAGACAGTGGCCATAAACAACTACCACATATCAGCTGAAAACACTGATAGAAGATTCACTGTGGGCCTGATGTTGTCTGTGCCAATGCATTATCCAAATGTGTTATCTCATTTGATCTTCAAAACAACTCTACAAGGAAGATATTTTATATTCTCACATTAGAGAAAAAGAAACTGAGGCTTTGGGGTTTGTGTATCTTGCCCTAGTTCACAGAGCAAGTAATAGCTTGAGCCGGGGCTTGCACTAAGGCCCAACTTACTGGAGCCTACTTCTTAACCAAGATGCTAAGCTGCTTTCATAAACCTGAAAAGTTAATATGTAACCCTGCCTTTAACTGAGAACACACCCACCCATGTGCGGGCTGACAGATCCTTGCTCCTGCAGGCACCGTGAACATTTGATCATTCTGTAATTTTTCCAGACTCTAAGATCAGAAAATGAAAACACAGTGTTCCTGCCCATAAAAGATGGTGTTAGTCCCCAATAACTAAGATTACTGGGATAACACTTTAACATATTAAGTGAACATTTTTTCCATAGAACTTTATTTTATTTCTTTCCTTTCTCCCATTCCAACTAGTAGGTCATTTCCTGCTATTTGCCTGAGGGTATGACAGACAGATGAATGAGAAAGACCATGGTTGTTAAAGTATGTGCTATAGGTACTGTATCCATCCTTTGAGGCCTTACCTTTTCCACTGTTGGTCCCATAATTGCATTTCTTTACCTGACAGCTGAATACCAGGGAAGCCCCAAGTTTTGAGGAAGGAACAACTTTCCACCTAATAATGAATAGAACCCATGGATAAATGCCCCAGCTGCCTTGCCTTTGGCCCCAGTGTTCTCCAGTAGGAGTAAACTCCAGTTACTTACAGTGGTTCCTGGTTTGATAATATATCTTGTTGACTTCCCATTTCACTTCCCCTACTACTTTCTACTATCTACTATCCTACTATCTACTACTCTATGGTACTTCTTGGAATCTCCTCCCAAATAAACTACAACTGATCCTCAAACTGCATGGGTCCACTCACTGTTGGGTTTGTTTGATTGTTTTTAATACAAATACAGTATAGTACTGTAAATGTATTTTTTCTTCCTTATGATTTTCTGAATAACATAGAATATGTGTTAATCAACTTTATGTTATCATTAAAGCTTCTGGTCAACAGCAGTTGAGTTTCATTTAGTTTTGGGGAAGTCAAAAGGTAACATGGACTTTTGACTGCAGGTGGGGGGAGGAGGCACCTCTAACTCCTGCATTGTTCAGGGTCAACTGTATTTGCATTTTTTAAAAAGACTTTATTTATTTAATTGACAGAGATCACAAGCAAGCAGAGAGGCAGGCAGAGAGAGAGGAGGGGGAAGCAGGCTCCCCACTGAGCAGAGAGCCATATGGGGCTCAATTCCATGACCCTGGGATCATGACTTGGCCTGAGCTGAAGGCAGAAGTTTTAATCCACTGAGCCACTCAGGTGCCCCTGTGCTTGCATTTAAATCCTGATCTCAGAGTCTGCTTCTATGAGGAAGCTAGCCCAAGCCAGGGGTGAATTCTTCATTTTTGAATCTTAAAGTTTAAGCCACAAGGAAGTCAAGGCATGGAATAATAGCAATGGGAAAAGGGAGTATGTTTTGTTTTGTTTTGTTTTGTTTTGTTTTGTTTTGTTTTGTTTTTTTATCCTCAGAACTTAGATATTTAGGAAAGATCCTTGATTTTAAATAAAGAAACGCCAGGAGCACCAGGACCTTGGGATAGCTAAGATAGGACCAGGATACTCTGTCACAACCTCCCTAGTTCCTGTTCTGATCAAGTAGAGAGAAAACTAGAAGCCAGAGATTAGGGGGTTTCCAGGAGAAAGGTGGCCTGAGCTGCCTCCTCTGGTGAGAACCAGGACACCTCAGGACAATAGAAAAGAAACAACATTACCTGGAATGTCCAGCCTGACTACCAGGCAGCCTTATAGAGCTCAGCCTTATTGTGCTCAGTAAGCACAAAACCATAACCCTCAGAGTCTAGAATAGAGCATTCTCCTGCCTTTAGCAGGATTTGGCACAAGAGACCTGAGACCAGAGACAGGGCCTAGACAGGGTAATTTGTCACGTATGCTGAATAGGACACCCACCCTGTGTGCCTGTCTCATACCCTCTTGGCCACACCTCTGGTTTCACCGCAGCTTTGGCCCACTTGGGGAAGAAAGCATTTTGGCCCAAGTGCACACTGTACTTCCTTTGTTTTGTGTGCTTCTCCAACACTGCCAGCAGGGGGGCGTGTGAGGGCTGGCAGAAGTGTAGTCCAGCTTGAAAGCATGAACAAGGAGTAGCATAGAAGTGGAAGAGAGACGCCCTTGCCCACACACACTCAAAACAAGCCTCAACCAATGTAGATAGACAGCAATTAAGAAATGTCAGTGTTCAGATGGATAATTCTTGGAGGCCTTCCTCACATTTTTCAAAGTGTCCTGATGAAATTGAACTCTACTGCCTACAATGTGACCAACTAAATAATATACCATGCTCTGATCCTTTGCTATGTTATTCATTCCTTGACATCAGCTCCCAAATAAACCACCTACACACACTTCCTTATCTCAAGTCTCCTTCCAGGGGGAACCCATGCTAAGACATATGCTCAGAATAGGCCAAGTAGATAGTGGCCACAGTGAGGGCCTTATCTCTTAACACTATAGAAGCCCCTCTGAACCAGACTCAACCCTTGAAA
This sequence comes from Mustela nigripes, assembly GCF_022355385.1. Lineage (NCBI taxonomy): Eukaryota > Metazoa > Chordata > Mammalia > Carnivora > Mustelidae > Mustela > Mustela nigripes. The sequence goes on from NC_081573.1 coordinate 23,673,350, forward strand.
GTGCAAAAACCCTGATTGACTGGAATTTCCATTAGCTGCAAAAATGGGGACTCACAAAATAAAGTTATTATTTTAAAAAGACAAAATTGCATTTATAACACATGAAAAAATGACCTGCAATCCAACCATGAAACAAGACTAGACAGCATTCCTGCTCATCCTTCCCATGAAGGGTTGGTTACACAGACTTTAGTGAAGACCTAGAATACTTGTTCTAATTCTTCATTCACAAGAGACTCTGAACATGATGAGCTAAGTCAGCTGCACCTGTACATAGGCAATTAAGGGGACATTTGAGCCACCTGGCTGAGTTCTTCCAGAGGCACTGGCTGGCTGCCCGCACCCAGTTTTCCTGGCCCACTCAACCAACCCCAGCACAGTATCTTTACCCAGCTTATCAGCAAGGCTGCCTTACCACGCCTCATCCGTGGGGAGCTGCACAACACCTACTTTGTCTCCATGTGACACTGAGGCCACCAAAGCTTCCACTAGTTCAGTCCTCAGCTTTTCACATTTATAGGATCCTTAGAAAGAGTTGATGAGGCCCCAAGGACCCTGCAGTCTGATCTAGGGCTTTCAGGGTGTTGATATGGGGCCAATTTCTGTCATGGGTGGGGAGGAGAGATTCCTTTTGTCTAAACTTTGCTTCTAAGAAAAACTCTTCCCATTGTCCTGTCCCTGACTGAACCCCCAGTTGCCTGCTTCTTGCCTAGTCATAGATGCTGAGCATTGCCCATTTGTGTGGGCACATTGTGTGTTGGAGAGACTAGGGGCATGGGTAGGGAAGCCAGTTACCTCAGACCTAAATTCTCAGGGCTCCACCCCCTTTTCCTGGCCCCAGGTAGCTAGTGGTATGAAGATCATTTGGGTCAAATTTGGGGGGGGGTCAGGAAGTAGCTGGTCAATTCTGTGGCCCCTTACCTCCCTACCCCCCTAACTCTGTCCGTGGCTGCACCCCTCATGGAAGAAATGAGATTGGTTTTTCTGATTTAACTTCATTTCTGTCTCTTCCACACACACACAACAAAGGAGGGTATTTGAGGTTTATTCTCCAAGTATATCTGGATAGAAAAGATTTTTTTTAAGTTTTAATTTTAATTCCAATTAGTTAACATGCAGTGTTGTATTTGTTTCAGGTATACAATGTAGCGATTCAACAAGTGGATGCAACAATTCCATATCACTCTGCACCCCACACAATAAGTTCACTCCTTAATACTCATCACCTATTTCATCCATTCCCCTACCCCATCTCCCTTCTGGTAACTATCAGTTTGTTCTCTACAGTTGTGTTCTCTACAGTCTGTTTCCTGATTTCTCTCTTTTTTTTTCCTTTTGCTTGTTTGTTTTATTTCTTAAATTCCACATATGAATAAAGTCATAAGGTATTTTTCTTTCTCTGACTTATTTAACTTGCCACTGTACTCTGTAGTTCCCAGAGGGAAAAGATATTGATGAAGCAAGCAGGTCAAGGGACATTGCTGCCTACGTAATGTAAAAATTTGACCAGGTTTTCCCTTTCTCTTTATTTATGTCAGGGACTCACATGAACTAGTCTCCAGAAATCTCCATTTCTACACAATAAGGGGTCCTGGTGCCTGGGTTTTTCATCTGACCCTAGCATTAACTGAAACAGACTCTGGTAAAAACCAGGAGCTCTGTCAGTAATAGGTTGTCATGGATTTCCTGCTTTTCCATGTGAAAATGGAAGAGATAGAGGAGCAAATGATGAATGAAAAATGGCCTATAGTATTTATAGCCAAATTCTGGGTAATTGAGCCAAAGATGGAGGAAAAACATGTACTTAAAGATGCTATTAGGGGTGCCTGCGTGACTCAGTGGGTTAAGCCTCTGCCTTCGGCTCAGGTCATTATCCCAGGGTCCTGGGATAGAGCCCCACATCAGGTTCTCTGCTCAGCGGGGAGCCTGCTTCCTCCTCTCTCTCTGCCTGCAGCTCTGTCTACTTGTGATCTCTGAGTGTCAAATAAATAAATAAAATCTTTTCAAAAAAAAAAGGGGGGGGGGGCGCCTGGGTGGCTCAGTGGGTTAAGCCGCTGCCTTCGGCTCAGGTCATGATCTCAGGGTCCTGGGATAGAGTCCCGCATCGGGCTCTCTGCTCAGCAGGGAGCCTTCTTCCTCCTCTCTCTCTCTCTTTCTGCCTGCCTCTCTGCCTACTTGTGATCTCTCTCTGTCAAATAAATAAATAATCTTAAAAAAAAAAGATGCTATTAAAAGGAAGGATATTTTGGATTTCCTGACTTCTGTTTCACTCTTCCTTAATCCTAGAGACAATGGACAGGTTGTGGAAGATGCTAAGGATTGCCTCCCAACAGCCATTGTGTCTTTCATTCTTTTTTACAGGATCCTGAACTTGTTTAAGCATTGAGCAACAACTCCATTTAAGAAAGTGATAAAGTTGGGGTGCCTGGGTGGCTTAGTGGGCTAAAGCCTCTGCCTTCTGCTCAGGTCATGATCTCAGGGTCCTGAGATCAAGGCCCACATTAGACTCTCTGCTCAGCAGGGAGCCTACTTTCCCTTCATTCTCTGCTTTCCTCTCTGCCTACGTGTGATCTCTCTGTCAAATAAATAAATAAAACCTTAAAAAAAATGGTAAAGTGGTTCTACAGCTCCAGAGGGTGATTGATATCAACCAGTCATAATTATTTCACTTACCTTTTCAGATATTAGTTAGAACTAGGTCAAATGCCCACCCTTAAACAAATAAGTGATGGAGAAGCTTGTGACCCAGTTCTTAACAATAGTATGTGAGAGATCTGTGGGTTGCTTTTGAGGAAAGTTTTCTTCCCTGTTACAAAGAAATATGCTTTAAAATCCCTTCTTGCAGCTGAAAAATATTGTCTATGTGTGGTACCTGGAATACCAGCATTTTTGTGTCCTTGGTCAGGGAAACCTAAGGAGTGAGCCAATATTCTCTGGATGACATAACAGAAAGGTTTAAAAAAAAAAGCCAGTTTTTTGTTTTTTTTTATAAGCATATAATATATTTTTATCCCCAGGGGTACAGGTCTGTGAATTGCCAGGTTTACACACTTCACAGCACTCACCTTAGCACATACCCTCCACAATGTCCAAAACCCCACCACCTTCTCCCAACCCCCCTGCCCCCAGAAACCCTCAGTTTGTTTTGTGAGATTACAAGTCACTTATGGTTTGTCTCTCTCCCAATCCCATCTTGTTACATTTATTCTTCTTCTACCCCCTTAACACCCCATGTTGCATCTCCACTTCTTCATATCAGGGAGATCATATGATAGTTGTCTTTCTCCGACTGACTTATTTTGCTAAACATGATACCCTCTAGTTCCATCCACATTGTCGCAAATGGCAATATTTCATTTCTTTTGATGGCTGCATAGTATTCCATTGTGTATACATACAACACCTCTTCTTTATCCGTTCATCTGTTGATGGACATCTAGGTTCTTTCCATAGTTTGGCTATTGTAGACATTGCTGCTATAAACATTCGGGTGCACGTACCCCTTCGGATCACTACGTTTGTATACTTAGGGGAAATACCCAGTAGTGCAATTTCTGGGTCATAGGGTAGCTCTAATTTCAACATTTTGAGGAAACTCCACACTGTTTTCCAGACTGGCTGCAGCAGCTTGCATTCCTTCCAACAGTGTAGGAGGGCTCACCTTTCTCCACATCCTTGCCAACACCTGTTATTTCCTGGCTGGTTAATTTTAGCCATTCTGACTGGTGTGAAGTGATATCTCATTGTGGTTTTGATTTGTATTTCCCTAATGCCGAGTGATATGGAGCACTTTTTCATGTGTCTGTTGGCCATCTGGATGTCTTCTTTGCAGAGACGTCTGTAAATGTCTTCCGCCCATTTCTTGATTGGATTATTTGTTCTTTGGATTATTTGCTAAGTTCTTTATAGATTTTGAACACTAGCCCTTTATCTGATATGTCATTTGCAAATATCATCTCCCATTCTGTCAGTTGTCTTTCGGTTTTTCTCACTGTTTCCTTTGCTGTGCAAAAGCTTTTGATCTTGAGGAAATCCCAATAGTTCCATTTTGACCTTGCTTCTCTTGCCTTTGGCAATTTTCGTAGGAAGATGTTGCTGGGTCTGAGGTCGAAGAGGTTGCTTCCTGTGTTCTCCTCAAGTATTTTGATGGATTGCTTTCTCACATTAAGGTCCTTCATCCATTTTGAGTCTGTTTTCATGTGTGGTATAAGGAAATGGTCCAATTTCATTTTTCTGCATGTGGCTGTCCAATTTTCCCAACACCATTTATTGAAGAGGCTGTCTTTTTTCCACTGGACATTCTTTCCTGCTTTGTCGAAGATTAGTTGACCATAGAGTTGAGGGTCTATTTCTGGGCTCTCTATTCTGTTCCATTGATCTATGTGTCTGTTTTTGTGCCAGTACCATGCTGTCTTGATGATGACAGCTTTGTAATAGAGCTTGAAGTCCAGAATTGTGATGCCTCAAACATTGGCTTTCTTTTTCGATATTCCTTTGGCTATTCGAGGTCTTTCCTAGTTCCATATAAATTTTAGGAATATTTGTACCATTTCTTTGAAAAAAACGGATGGTATTTTGATAGGAATTGCATTAAATGTGTAGATTGCTTTAGGTAGCAAAGATTTTTCACAATATTTGTTCTTCCAATCCAGGAGCATGAAACATTTTTCCATTTCTTTGTGTCTTCCTCAATTTCTTTCATGAGTACTTTATAGTTTTCTGAGTATAGAAACATAGCCTCTTTGATTAGGTTTATTCCTAGGTAACTTAAAGTTTTGGGTGCAATTGTAAATGGGATTGACTCCTTAATTTCTCTTTCTTCTGCCTTGTTGTTGGTGTAGAGAAATGCAACTCATTTCTGTGCATTGATTTTATATCCTGACACTTTACTGAATTCCTGTACAAGTTCTAGCAGTTTTAGAGTTGAGCCTTTTGGGTTTTCCACATATAGTATCATATCATCTGCAAAGGGTGATAGTTTGACTTCTTCTTTGCCAATTTGGATGCCTTTAATTTCCTTTTGTTGTCTGTTTGCTGAGGCTAAGGCTTCTAGTACTACGTTGAATAGCAGTGGTGATAATGGACATTCCTGCCATGTTCCTGACCTTAGCGGAAAAGCTTTCAGTTTTACTCCTTTGAGAATGATATTTGCGGTGGGTTTTTCATAGATGACTTTGATAATATTGAGGTATGTGCCCTCTATCCCTACATTCTGAAGAGTTTTGATCAGGAAGGGATGCTGTACTTTGTCAAATGCTTTTTCAGCATCTATTGAGAGTATCATATGGTTCTTTTTCTTTCTTTTATTAATGTGTTGTATCACATTGTTTGATTTGTGGATGTTGAACCAGCCTTGCAGCCCTGGAATAAATCCCACTTGGTCGTGATGAATAATCCTTTTAATGTACTGTTGAATCCTATTGGCTAGTATTTTGGTGAGAATTTTCGCATCTGTGTTCATCAAGGATATTTGTCAGTAGTTCTCTTTTTTGATGGGATCCTTGTCTGGTTTGGGGATCAAGGTGATGCTGGCCTCATAAAATGAGTTTGGAAGTTTTGCTTCCATTTCTAATTTTTTGAACAGTTTCAGGAGAATAGGAATTAGTTCTTCTTTAAATGTTTGGTAGAATTAACCCAGAAAGCCATCTGGCCTGGGCTTTTGTTCTTTTGGAAATTTTTGATGACTGTTTCAAGCTCCTTACTGGTTATGGGTCTGTTCATGTTTCCTATTTCTTCCTGGTTCAGTTGTGGAAGTTTATATGTCTCTAGGAATGCATCCATTTCTTCCAGATTATCAAATTTGTTGGTGTAGAGTTGCTCATAGCATGTTCTTATAATTGTTTGTATTTCTTAGGTGTTAATTGTGATCTCTCCTCTTTCATTCATGATTTTATTTATTGAGTCCTTTCTCTTTTCTTTTTGATAAGTCTGGCCAAGGGTTTATCAATCTTATTAATTCTTTCAAAGAACCAGCTCCTAGTTTCATTGATTTCCTCTATTGTTTTTTGATTTCTATTTCATTGATTTCTGCTCTGATCTTTATGATTTCTCTTCTCCTGCTGGGTTTAGGGTTTCTTTCTTGTTCTTTCTCCAGCTCCTTTAGGTGTAGTGTTATGTTGTGTACTGGAGACCTTTCTTGTTTCTTGAGAAAGGATTGTGCTGATATATATTTTCCTCTCAGAACTGCCTTTATTGTGTCTCACAGATTTTGAACCGTTGTGTTTTCATTATCATTTGTTTCCATGATTTTTTTCAATTCTTCTTTAATTTCCTGATTGACCCATTCATTCTTTAGAAGGATGCTGTTTAGTCTCCATGTATTTGGGTTCTTTCCAAATCTCCTCTTGTGTCTGAGTTCTAGCTTCAGAGCATTGTGGTCTGAAAATATGCGGGGAATGATCCCAATCTTTTGATACCAGTTGAGGCCTGATTTAGGATCGAGGATGTGATTTATTCTGGAAATGTTCCATGTGGACTAGAGAAGAATGTGTATTCTGTTGCTTTGGGATGAAATGTTCTGAATAGATCTGTGATGTCCATCTGGTCCAGTGTGTCGTTTAAGGCCTTTATTTCCTTGTTGATCTTTTGCTTGGATGATCTGCCCATTTCAGTGAGGGGAGTGTTAATGTCCCCTACTATTATTGTATGATTGTTGATGTGTTTCTTTGATTTTGTTATTAATTGGTTTATATAGTTGCTGCTCCCATGTCAGGGACATATATATTTAAAATTGTTAGGTCTTCTTGTTGGACAGATCCTTTGAGTATGATATAGTGTCCTTCCTCATCTCTGATTATAGTCTTTGGCTTAAAATCGAATTGATCTGATATAAGGATTGCCATTCCTGCTTTCTTCTGATGTCCATTAGCATGGTAAATTGTTTTCCACCCCCTCACTTGAAATCTGGAGGTGTCTTCGGGTCTAAAATGAGTTTCTTTTAGACAACATATAGATGGGTTTTGGTTTTTTATCCATTCTGATACCCTGTGTCTTTTGATTGGGGCATTTAGCCCATTAACATTCAGGGTAACTATTGAGAGATATGAAGTTAGTGCCATTGTATTGCCTGTAAGGTGACTGTTACTGTATACTGTCTCTGTTCCTTTCTGATCTACTACTTTTAGGCTCTCTCTTTGCTTAGAGGACCCCTTTCAATATTTCCTGTAGAGCTGGTTTGGTGTTTGCAAATTCTTTCAGTATTTGTTTGTCCTGAAAGCTTTTTATCTCTCCTTCTATTTTCAATGATAGCCTAGCTGGGTATAGTATTTTTGGCTGTATGTTTTTCTCATTTAGTGCTCTGAGTATATCATGCCAGCTCTTTCTGGCCTGCCAGGTCTCTGTGGATAAGTCTGCTGCCAATCTAATATTTTTATCATTGTATGTTACAAACTTCTTTTCCCAGGCTGCTTTCAGGATTTTCTCTTTGTCGCTAAGACTTGTAAATTTTATTATTAGGTGATGGGATGTGGACCTATTCTTATTGATTTTGAGGGGAGTTCTCTGCACCTCCTAGATTTTGATGCTTGTTCCCTTTGCCATATTAGGGAAATTCTCTCCAATAATTCTCTCCAATATACCTTCTGCTCCCCTCTCCCTTTCTTCTTCTGGGATCCCAATTATTCTAATGTTGTTTCATCTTATGGTGTCTCTTATCTCTCGAATTCTCCCCTCTGGTTCAGTAGCTGTTTGTCCTTCTTTGCTCAGCTTCTTTATTCTCTGTCATTTGGTCTTCTATATTGCTAATTCTTTCTTCTGCCTCATTTATCCTAGCAGTGAGAGACTCCATTTCTTATTGCACCTCATTAATAGCTTTTTTGATTTCAACTTGGTTAGATTTTAGTTCTTTTATTTCTCCAGAAAGGGCTTTTATATCTCCCAAGATGGTTTCTCTAATATCTTCCATGCCTTTTTTGAGCCTGGCTAGAACCTTGAAAATCATCATTCTGAACTCTAGATCTGATATATTACCAATGTCTGTATCAATTAGGTCCCTAGCCTTCGGTACTGCCTCTTGTTCTTTTTTTTTTTGTGGTGAATTTTTCCGCCTTGTCATTTTGTCCAGATAAGAGTATATGAAGGAGCAAGTAAAATACTAAAAGGGTGGCAAAGACCCCAGGAAAATAAGTTTTAACCAAATCAGAAGAGATCCTATATCATGGGGGGAGGGGGAGAAAGGGGATAAAAAGAGTTTCAGAGAAAAAAGAAAAAAGAAACAATTAAAAAAAGAAAATGAATAAGGAAAAATATATATATATATATTCTTTTTGCTATATATACATATATATGTATATATATATACACATTTATATATCCCCTAATATATATATTCTTTTTGCTATATATACATATATATGTATACATATATATATTCCCTAATATGGCAATATATATGTATATATGTGTATATATATGTGTATATATATATTCTTTTTGGTATTTTTTCTTTATTCATTTTCTTTTTTTAATTGTTTCTTTTTTCTTTTTTCTCTGAACCTCTTTTTATCCCCTTTCTATATACATATATATGTATATATATATGCATATACATATATGTATATATATACACATATATACATATATATTAGATAAGCTAGTTATAAAAACGTTAAAAAATAAAAGGGGAAAAGTTAAAAAAAATTTAGCAGAGGAAGGAAAAAAATATTGAAAAAGAAAAAAAATTAAATTAACTGCAAGACTAAAGAATCATGGGGAGAAAGCCATGAGTTTTTTGCTTTGCTTTCTCCTCCTCTGGAATTGCACTGCTCTCCTTGGTATTGAACCTGTACTCCTTGGTCAGTTAACTTGGTCCTGGCTGGATTTCTTTTTGAACTTCTCGGGGAGGGGACTATTGTAGTGATTCCCAAGTGTCTTTGCCCCAGGTGGAATTGCACTGCCCTTACCAGGGGGTAATCAGCTCAAGTTTGCTTTCAGGAGCTTTTGTTCCCTGAATGCTTTCTGTAGAGTTCTGGAGAATGGAAATGAAAATGGCGGCCTCCCAGTCTCCAGCGCAGAGTAGCTGAGAGCTCGGGGCCCCACTCCTCAGGTGCCCTCAGAGAATAGCGCCCAATAACCCCCATCTCCCTGGCCTCCCGCCACACTCCAAGCTCACCAAGCCTGCCACTGGTTCAAGATAACCCTGAGCTGAGAGCTCTCTCCTCGGTTCTGTCTCTGTAGCCAGCTTCCCTGTTCTAATACCTGCAAGCTCTGTGACACTCAGACACCCCCAATCCTTCTGTGACCCTGCAGGACCTGAGGCCACGCTGACCCCACATGGGCTTCACCCTGGTTTAGCCTCTGGAGCGATGTCCCTCAGTGTAACAGACTTTTAAAAGTCCTGATTTTGTGCTCCGTTGCTCTGCCATTTGCCAGGAGCTGGCCCCTTCCCCCACAGTCTATCTTCCCATCGCTTTGGATTCACTTCTCTGCCAGTCCTACCTTTCAGAAAGTGGTTGATTTTCTGTTTCTAGAATTGTTGTTCTTCTTCTCTTCAATCTCCCATTGGATTTGTGTGTTTTTGCAATCTTTAGGTAAGCTATCTAGCTGATCTCCTGCTACCTGAAGTAGTCTCAACCTGCTACTTCTCTGCCATCTTGACTCCTCCAGGATCAAAAGCTCGTATTCTTGAAACCATTGTTGAGCCACTGAATTATTCTGTAACTGCCTTATTTTTTTTTATTTTATCATTAACATAACAATTCCTGTATTGCTTAAACATTGTTTTTTCTCATAAAACTTCTGTTTTAATGGATCTCAAAATTCTGTGACAGATTTTTGGTCAAGTTGTTTCCATTGAAAAGTACTGATTTTAAAAACTAATAACTTAAAACTGCCACACACACATGCACAAAATGTTCCACAAAACATTCTCCTTTCCTTCTGAAGGTTTTACAATGCATTGTTATCACTAACTAGTCTTTTACTATTAAACTTAAATGGCTAATTGACACAAACAGTTCTGAGACCATTCTTCCACCACTCATTAAGACTGGGGTGGCAGGTATTGGGGATAATATTCATTTAGCCTTCTTAGCTTTCTGGGCAGACTTGGTGACCTTGCCAGCTCCAGCTGCCTTCTTGTCCACTGCTTTGATGACACCCACAGCAACTGTCTGTCTCATGTCATGAACAGCAAAATGGCCCAGAGGAGGATAGTCAGAGAAGCTATCAACACATATAGGCTTGCCAGGAACCATATGAATGATGGCAACATCATCAGATTTCAAGAACTTAGGACCATCTTCCAGCTTTTTTCCAGAATTACAATCTATCTTTTCCTCAGCTCAGCAAACTTGCAAGCAATATAAGCTGTGTGACAATCCAGCACAGGTGCATATCCAGCACTGATTTGGCCTGCATGGCTCAGGATAATCACCTAAGTCATGAAGTTAGCTGCTTCCATTGGTGGGTCATTTTTGCTGTCACCAGCCACATTGCCACAAGGAACATCTTTAACAGATACATTCTTGACATTGAAGCCCACATTGTCCCCAGGAAGAGCCTCACTCAAAACTTCATGGCACATTTCAACAGATTTTATTTACTTCAGTTGTTACACTGACTGAAGCAAAAGTGACCAGCATGCCAGGTGCTTAAACCGTTTTTAATTGAGGTTCCAGTTTCATGTATGATCAGATGAATTCAAAAAATAGTAGTTTAATAAAATTGAACAATTTATGACTACTGGTATTTCAAAAGCTAAGTATTAAACACAAATGTACATCATGAATTTTCAAGAATAAAGCACATCTAGCTTGGGATAATACTAGGTTACTGGGATTTCTAGGCCAGTGGAAATTATTGTACTGATTTCCCAAGACATCTTAATTTCAGATATATATATACATATATATATATATAATTTTAAAAACTACAGTATAATTTAAAAAGAAATTCTCAATTTTCATAGAAAGCTTTTTATACTGAAATAATTGTAACAAATTATAATTTTTTAAATGTTAACAGTTTAATTCACTTTTTTAAATTCACTTTAAAATGTAAAAAAACAGTATTTTAATATAAATGACATTCAATCACCAAAAATTCTTAATTTAAAATAAATGTTGGAGGAGGGTTAAGATGGTGGAGGAGTAGGGTGACCCTAAGCTTGTCTCTTCTTCCTTGAACATAGCTAGATAAATATCAAATCTTGCTTAACAACCAAGAAATAAATCTGAGGACTGAAAGAACAAAGCTGCACGTCTATAAGCAGAAAAAATGACCACCTCATAGAAGGTGGGAACTGTGGAGAGATCTGGAGAAGAAAGGAACCATGGGCATTCAGAAGGCAAGAACCCGGGACCTCCAAAGAGAAGAGTGAGATAAAAAGAGAGAGAGAAAAAAAGTGAAAACACGTGCAGCAGATTGCACAGGAAAACTCTCCCTCAAAACCATTGACTGGGGAATAAAAGAGGATTGAAATACCAGCAGAGGACTGATTCTGAAGTTTTGAAGGTTGCACCTGACAAGCTGAGTGGGTTCCAGTGGGGAAGGAGGGCAGAGACTCAAGAGCAAGAAGCATGGTCTGAGGATCATGAGTCACATGGAAATTTGAAATAGTTCCCTTGCTTGGAGTGAGCTTGGTAGAGGTGACATGGACTCTCCAGGGGCAAAACACCTGGCAGGTGCCATTGACCTGCCCCCAGGATAGGAACAAAGACACTGGCTGAGAGCAGCAAATGTTGGCACTGGCATTGTGCTGCATAAACCATAAACTCCAGGCCACTGCATGGTCATGCAATCATTCCTGGGAAAGACTGGCATGAGCCACAGGTCAGTGAGACCCTACCCTCAGAGGATCCGTGTGGGTCCACAATACAGAAGACTCTGAAGTTTGAGGCTTTGAAAAATAGACACGCCTGAGATAAAACACAGGAGTGCTATCCACCTGGCAGGCAGACAGTTTAGTCACAGACTGGATGAAGCTGGGTATTTAACAGAACCCTGGAACACAGGATGTGTGATTATTTCCTCATCTGTGAGGTATTACTGAGGAGTGGAGGCTTGAGCTCCCCACTCCAGAGACAAGAGAGTGGGACAAAGCCATTTTCACCCCTCACTCACCAGTGCTGACCTAATTCTATGAGAGTGACAAACAGCACCAATTGGAGACCAGAGTTTGTTACACCAAGCCCCACCCTCACACACACACTCTGCAGGTGCATCTCCACTAGGGCAAGCCCACCTGAGAATCAGAAAATCAGGCCCAATCTGCAGAATATGAACATAAACCCCTCACCCATACCAACTCTACTGACCATAGAGAGCTGCAAAGTTTCAGCAGCACTGGGAAAAAAACCCAAACAAAACAACTACCTTCCTTTGTTGGAGGGGGGACAGAGAGAAATACAGAAAAGTAATTTCTTATTTTATTTTTTTTAATTTAAAAGTTTTTTCATCTTATTTATTTTTTGTTATTTATTTTTTGGATCAAGCTTCTCTTAACAAGTGGACCAAAACACACATAGGATCTACCTTACTTCTTTTTTTAATTTATTTTTTATGATTTACTTTTTAATGTATATTTCTTGACCTCCAAAATGACATGAATTCACCCCAAAAGTAAGAACAGGAAGAAGTCATGCCCAGGGATTTAATCAATACAGATATAAGTAACATGTCTGGACCAGAATTTAAAACAACAATTATAAGGATAATAGCTGAACTTGAAAAACAACATAGAAGACACAAAAGAATCCCTTACTGTAGAGATAAAAGAACACAAAACTAGTCAGGCCAAATTAAAAGTGCTACAGTCGAGATGCAAAATTGAATGGATGCAATGACAACAAGGATGGACAAGCAGAAGAGTAAATAAGTGAAGGAGAAGATAAAATTACGGAAAATATTATGAAGCTGCAAAAAAAAAAAAAAAAAAAAGGTAAAAAGTTATCAGATCACAAATGTGTGCTTAGGGAAATAAATGACTCCTTAAAGTGTAAAACTATTCTATCCTATGAGTGCCAGAGAAAAAAAGAAAGGGAAAGGACCAGGTTTAACTGAGAAAATTATAGCTGAAAACCTTCCTAATCTGGGGAAGGAAACACACTGAAACCCAAGAAGCACAGAGAACTCCCATTAAATTCAACAAAAGCCAGCCATCACCAAGACATACTATAACCAGATTCACAAAATACACAAACAAGGAAAGAATCCTGAAAGCAGAAAAGGGGAAAATGTCCTTAACCTGCAAGGGAAGACTGCTAAGGTTGGAAAAGCTGTGGACAGCAGATTTGTCCACAGAAACGTGACAGGCCAGAAGAGAGGAACAAGATGTATTCCACATGCTGAATGGGAAAAATATGCAGCCAAGAATACTTTCTCCAGCAAGGTTGTCATTCTGAATGGAAGGATTTTCCCAGACAGAAAAAACTAAAGAAATTCATGACCACTAAGCCAGCCCTGCAAGAAATATGGAAGGGGATTCTGGGTAGGGGAAAAAAAGAACAAAAACAACAGACTAGGAACGATCAGAGAACATCACCAGAAACACCAACATTACAGGAAACACAATGGCACTAAATTCATATCTACCAATAACTAATCTGAATGTTAGATGGACTAAGTGCTCAAATTAAAAGACACAGGGCACCAGAATAGATTAAAGACAACAAAAACAAACAAACAAAAACAAGAACCATCTATGTGCTGCTTACAAGAGACTCATTTCAGACCTAAAAAAACTTGCAGATTGAAAGTGAGGGGATAGAGAACTATCTATCATGTAAATGACTGTGATAAGAAACCTGGAGTAGCCATGTTTATATCAGACAAACTAGATTTTAACCTACAAATTGTAAAAAAAGAGATGAAGAAGGGCATTATGTCATAATTAAGGGGTTTATTCATCAAGAAGACCTAATAATTGTAAATATTTATGCCTCCAACTTGTTAGTGCCTGAATATATAATTCAATTAATAACAAACATAAAGAAACTACAATAGTAGGGGACCTTAACTGCACTTAAAACAATGGGCAGATCATCTAAGCAGAAAATCAACAAGGAAACAATGGCTTTGAATGACACACTGGATGGGTTAGACTTAACAGATGTATTCAGAACATTTCCTCCTAAAGCAGCAGGATACACATTCTTTTTGAGTGCACATGACACTGCCTCCAGAACAGATCACATACTGGGTCATAAGTCAGCCCTCAACAAGTACAGAAAGATCAAGTTCATTCCATGCATATTTTCAGACCACAATGCTATGCATCTTGAAGTGAACCAAAAGAAAAAATTGGAAAGACCACGAATACATGGAGGCTAAAGAACATCCTACTAAGGAATGAATGGGTTAACCAGGAAATTAAAGAAAAAACCCAGAAAATACATGGAAGCAAATGAAAATGAAAACACAACAGTCCAAAACCTATGGGATGCAGCAAAGGTAGTCCTAAGAAGGAAGTATACTGAGTACAGGGGTACCTCAAGAAGCAAGAAAACTCTCAAACACACAACCTAACCTTATACTTAAAGGAGCTAGAGAAGGAACAGCAAATAAGCTGAAAGCCACCAGAAGAAAGGAAATAATAAAGCACAGAGCAGAAATAAATGATATAGGAACAAATAAACAAAAGAGCACAGTAGAACAGATAGACAAAATTGAAAGAATCACTAAAATTGCTAAAGTCCTAGCCAGACTTATCAAAAAGAAGAGAAAGAACCCAAATACATAAAGTCATGAATGAAAGAGGAGAGATCACAACCAACACCACAGAAATACAAACAGTTATAAGAGGATATTAAGAAAAATTATATGTCAATGAACTGGGAAGTCTGGAAGAATTGAACAAATTCCTAGAGACCTACAAACTACCAAAACTGAAACATGAAGAAATAGAAAATGTGAACAGTTCCACAACCAAAAAAAGAAATTGAATCAGTAATCAAAAATATCCCAGTGAACAAAAGTCCTGGACCAGATGGCATCTCAGAGGAATTCTACCAGACATTTATTATTATTATTATTATTTTACATGGGGAAAGATATGTAAGCCTGCTTCTTTTTTTTTTTCCATTTAATTTTATTTTTTCAGTGTTCCAAGATTCACTGTCTATATACCACACCCAGTGATTCATGCAATATGTGCCCTCAGACATTTAAAGAAGAGTTAATACTTATTCTTCTCCAACTCTTGCAAGAAAATAGAAATAGAAGGAAATCTTCCAAACTCATTCTATGTGGCCAGCATCACTACTTTGATTCAAAAACGAGACAAATACCCCCTAAAAAGGCGAATTACAGGCTGATATCCTTGATCAACATGGATGCAAAACTTCTCAACAAGACACTAGCAAATCAAATCCAACAGTACATTACAAGAGTTCCTCATCAAGATCAAGTGGAATTTATTCCTGGGCTGCAGGGGTGTTTCACTATTTGCAAATCAATCAGTGGGATACACCACATTAATAAAAGAAAGGGTAAGAAACATACAAAGCTCTCGCTAGACACAGAAAAAGCATTTGAAACTAATGAGGTACAATGTGGTGGTTAATCAAATACAAATTTTTAAAAAAAAGAAATTTCAGGAGAAACTCCATGTGATATCAATTAATTCAGAAAAAGGAAAAAAAAAGAAAAAGCATCGGACAAAATATATCATTCATTCTGGATTTTTAAAAAAATCCTCAAAAAAGTAGGGATAGGTGGAAAATACCTCGACATCATAAGCAAATATCCTCTTCAGTGGGGGAAAACTGAGACCTTTACCCAATGGTCAGGAACAAGACAGGGACATCCACTCTCACCATCACTATTTAACATAGTACTGGAAGTCTTAGCCTCAGCAACCAAACAAAGAAACATAAAAGGCATCCAAGTTAGCAAGAAAGAAGACAAATTTTCACTATTTCACAAGATACTCTATGTAGAAAACCTCACAAAGCTCCACCAGAAAATTGCTAGAATAAGAGAATTCAGCAGTCACAGGATATAAAATCAGTGTGAAGAAATCTGTTGCATTTCTATACACCAATAATGAGGCAGCAGAACAAGAAATCAAGGAATTGGTCCTATCTGTAATTTCATAAAAAACCATAACATAGATACCTAGGAATAAAACTAATGAAAGAGGTGAAAAATCTGTACTCTAAAAACTATGAAGGAATCTGAAGAGGACATAGGAAATGGATAGACATTTTATGTTCATGGATTGGAAGGACAACTATTGTTAAAATATCTATACTACCCAAAGCAATCTACACATTTTTTAAGACGTTTTATTTTTTAATTAATTAATTAATTAATTAATTATTTTCAGCATAACAGTATTCATTATTTTTGCACCACACCCAATGCTTCATGCAATCCGTGCCCTCTCTAATACCCACCACCTGGTTCCCCCAACCTCCCATCCTCCCGCCACTTCAAACCTCTCAGATTGTTTTTCAGAGTCCATAGTCTTTCATGGTTCACCTCCCCTTCCAATTTCCCCCAACTCCCTTCTCCTCTCTAACTTCCCATGTCCTCCATGCTATTTGTTAGGCTCCACAAATAAGTGAAACCATATGATAATTGACTCTCTCTGCTTGACTTACTTCACTCAGCATAATCTCTTCCAGTCCCATCCATGTTGCTACAAAAGTTGGGTATTCATCCTTTCTGATGGAGGCATAATACTCCATAGTGTATATGGACCACATCTTCCTTATCCATTCATCCGTTGAAGGGCATCTTGGTTCTTTCCACAGTTTGGCGACCATGGCCATTGCTCAACTCGATAGTCAAATAATCTTCGACAAAACAGGAAAAAATATACAGTGGAAAAAAGACAGTCTCTTCAATAAATGTTGCTGGGGAAACTGGGCAGCTATATGTAGAAGAATGAAACTCGACCATTCTCTTACACCATACACAAAGATAAACTCAAAATGGATAACAGACCTCAGTGTGAGACAGGAATCCATCAGAATTCTAGAGGAGAACATAGGCAGTAATCTCTTCGATATCAGCCACAGCAACTTCTTTCAAGATATGTCTCCAAAGACAAAGGAAACAAAAGCGAAAATAAACTTTTGGGACTTTATCAAAATCAAAAGCTTCTGCACAGCAAAGGAAACAGTCAAGAAAACAAAGAGGCAACCCACGGAATGGGAGAAGATATTTGCAAATGACAATACAGACAAAAAATTGATATCCAGGATTTATCAAGAACTCCTCAAACTCAACACGCACAAAACAGATAACCATATAAAAAAATGGGCAGAAGATATGAACAGACACTTCTCCAATGAAAACATACAAATGGCTATCAGACACATGAAAAAATGTTCATCATCACTAGCCATCAGGAAGATTCAAATTAAAACCACACTGAGGGGGCACCTGGGTGGCTCAGTGGGTTAAAGCCTCTGCCTTCGGCTCAGGTCATGATCCCAGGGTCCTGGGATCGAGCCCCACGTCAGGCTCTCTGCTCCACGGAAAGCCTGCTTCCCCCTTTCTCTCTCTGCCTGCCTCTCTGCCTACTTGTGATCTCTCTCTGTCAAATAAATAAAATCTTTAAAAAAAAAAAAAACACACTGAGATATCACCTTATACCAGTTAGAATGGCCAAAATTAGCAAGACAGGGAACAACATGTGTTGGAGGGGATGTGGAGAAAGGGGAATCCTCTTCCACTGTCGGTGGGAATGCAAGTTGGTGCAGCCACTTTGGAGAACAGTGTGGAGATTCCTCAAGATATTAAAAAGAGAGCTTCCCTATGATGCTGCCATTGCACTACTGGGTATTTACCCCAAAGATACAGATGGGGTGAAAAGAAGGGCCATCTGTACCTCAATGTTTATAGCAGCAATCTACACATTTAATTCAATTCCTATCATAAGAACACCAGCATTTTTCACAGATCTAGAACAAACCATCCTAAAATTTGTATGGAACCAGAAAAGGCCCTAAATAGCTAAAAACAATCCTGAAAAAGAAAAACAAACCTGGAGGTATCTCAATTCCAGATTTGAAGCTATATTAAAAAGCTGTAGTTGTTAAGATAGTATTGTGCTGTCACATAAACAGATATTCAGATTATTGGAAAACAAGAGAAAACCTGCAAATGGACTCACAACTATATGGTCAAGTACTCTTCCACAAAGCAGGAAAGAATATTCACTGGGAAAATTCTCCTCAACAAATGGTGGTGGGAAAACTGACAGCCACATGCAGAACAATGAAACCGAACCACTTTCTTATACCACACAGAAAACTTACTTCAAAATTGATGAAAGACCTAAATGTGAACCAGAAGTCCATCAAAATCCTAGAGGAGAACACAGGCAGCAACCTCTTTGACCTTCATAGCAATGAAGGTCATGCTATGACCTGTCATAGCAACTTTTTACAAACACGTCACTGGAAACAATGGAAAGAAATGCAAAAATGAACTATGGGGACTTCATCAAGATAAAAAGCATTTGCACCCTTGAGAAGAACAAAGGCATTAACTTCTTTGACCTCAGCCACAGCAATTTCTTCCTAGATACATTGTCAAAGGTGAGGGAAGCAAAGGCAAAAAGGAACTAATGGACCTTCATCAAGATCAAAAGCTTTTTTGCACAGCAATGGAAACAGTCAACAAAACCAAAAGACAACCGACAGAATGGGAGAAGATATTTGCAAATGGCATATCAGATAAAAGGCTAGTATCCAAAATCTATAAAGAACTTATCAAACTCAATACCTGAGGAACAAATAATCAAGAAATGGACAGAAGACATGAACAGACATTTCTGCATAGAAAATATCCAAACAGCCAACAGAAACATGAAAAAATGTTCATATCACTCAACATCAGGGAAATATAAATCAAAACCACAGTGAGATAACACTTCACACCAGTCAGAATGGCTAAAATTAACCAGCCAGGAAATAACAGGTGTTGGCAAGGATGTGGAGAAAGGTGAGCCCTCCTACACTGTTGGTGGGAATGCAAGCTGCTGCAGCCACTCTGGAAAACAGTGTGGAATGTTCCTCAAAAAGTTGAAAATAGAGCTACCCTATGACCCAGCAATTGCCCTTCTTGGCATTTACCCTAAAGAAATAAATGTTTTGGTCTGAAGGGCATGTGCACCCAAATGTTTATAGCAGCAATGTCCACAATATCTAAACTATGGAAAGAGCCTAGAATTCCATTAACAAATGAATGGATGAGGAAGATGTGGTGCGTATGTATGTATATATATGTGAGTGTGTGTGTGTGTTTGTGTGTATAATGCAGCCATCAAAAAAATGAAATCTTGCCATTTGCAATCATGTGGATGGAACTAGAGGCTATTATGATAAGTGAAATAAGTCAATTAGAGAAAGAATTATCGTATGATCCCACAGATATGAGGAATTTGAGAAACAAGACAGAGGATCATAGGGGAAGTGAGGGAAAAATGAAACAAGATGAAACCAGAGAGGGAGACAAACTTTAAGACACTCTTAATCTCAGGAAATCAACTGCGTTGCTGGAGGGGAGGGAGGTAATAAGGATGGGGTGGGGGGGTAATGGACATTGGGAAGGGTATGTGCTATGACGAGTGCTGTGAATTGTGTAAGACTGATGAATAACAGACCTGTGCTCCTGAAACAAATAATATATATGTTAACTTTTAAAAATTTGTATTTTAAAATACAAATTCTGACTTCAGGAAGAAAAAAAGCTTTTGCACAATATAGGAACCAATCAAAAAACTAAAAGGCAGCCTATGGAATGGAAAAGATATTTGCAAATGACATATCTGATAAATGATTAGTATCCAAAATCTATAAAGAACTCATCAAAATCAACACCTACAAAAGAAATGATCCAGTTAAGAAGTGGACAGATGACATGAATAGACACTTTTCCAAAGAAGACAACCAGATGGCTTACAAACACATGAAAAGATGCTCAACAAATCAAAACCACAATGAGATACCACCTCAGAGCTCTCAGAATGCCTCAAATTAACAACAAAGAAATAACAGATGTTGGTAAAGGAATCCCTCTTAAACTACTGGTGGGATATAAACTGGTACAGCCACTCTGGAGAACAGTACAGAGGTCCCTCAGAAAGTTAAAAATAGAATTATCCTATGACCCAGCAACTATACTACTAGTTATTTACACAAAAGATACAAAATACAGATTTGAAGGGACACAGACATCCCAATGTTTATAGCAACATTATCAACAATAGCCAACAATAGCCAAACAATGGAGAGATTCCAAATGTCCATTAACTGATAAATAGAAAAAGAACAAGTGGTAGAGATATGTATGTATATATATATAGTTAGAAAGAAGAATGAAAATTCTAGGCTCTTTCCATAATTTAGATATTGTGGACATTGCTGCTATAAACATTTGGGTGCACATGCCCTTCAGATCAAAATGGATGGAGCTAAGAGTGCATTGCGTTAAGCAAAATAATTCAGTCAGAGAAAGACAAATACCATATGATTTCACTCGTGTGCAATTTAAGAAACAAACATGAACATATGGGAAGAGGAAAAATAGAAAAGGAAATAAGCCATAAGAAATTCAACAATGGAAAACAGAGTTGATGGAGGGAGGTAGGTGGGTAATGGGTTAGATGAATGATGGGTATTAAAGAGGGCACTTATTGTGATGAACACTGCTATTGTATGTAAGCGAAGAATCACTGAATTCTACTGCAGAAGCCAATAGTGAACTGTATGTTAACTAACTAAAATTTAAATTTAAAAATTTTTAAAAAAATAAATGGCAACATAAATAGCCATGAGTTGGACTAAGAAGGCAATTTGAGTAAAGTTCTAGATCTTCCAAACTGCTATTAACATAGGGGAAGGAATTTAAAATGGGCAAAAATGTACATTGAAGCCAAAATAAAGGAGGATGTCATTCATATTCTAAATACCTCAAGGAATTTCTGGAGTTGGATTAAAAGAAGATATGCTAGAATCCATCCTTCACTGATAAAGATGTCCAGCATTGTAACAATAAGGAAAAGAGACTCTGACCAAGTCCCATTAACAGTCTTAACTTAGGTAAGAGCTATCATTGAAGAATAGACATGTTAGAGATAGAGTATGTTATCCAATTCAAAGTATGATTTTTATAGCAACAACCAGCAAACGTTTTTTGTAAACATGGTAGGTTTTACTGGTCACGCAGTCTCTGCTGCAATGACTCACCTCTACCATTGTAGCACGAAAGCAGCCATAGTTGACATGCAAATGAATGTGTATAGCTGTGTTCCAATAAAATTCTATTAATGGGGGGAAAAGGAAACAAAACAGATGAGCATATGGGAGGGAGGGAAATAAACCATAGGAGACTCCTAATGATAGAGAACAAACTGAGGGGAGTAGAAGGGAGATGGGTGGGGGATGGGGGATGGGGATCAAGAAGAACACCTGTTATGATGAGCACCTGGTGTTGTATGTAAGTGATAAATCACTGAACTCGACTCCTGAAACCAATATTGCACTACATGTTAACTAAGTCAAATTTAAATAAAAATTAATAAAATAAAATAACCATCAAGCCTGTCACATCCTCAGCCAAGAGCCAGGATCATTATTATTGTCATAAACCTTGAACCAAAGTTGTTGCAGAAGCTGAGCATGCAGCAGTGGGTAATGTTCAGGTCACTGATTTTGGCTCTGTCATTACTATCTGGGTGTCCTTAATGTTTCTGAGTCTAGACCCTCACTTGCAAATTGAGGGTGTCCTTAGTATTGACTCCTTACAGGTGCAGAGTAGAGAAAATAAGAGAATGCATGGGAAGATGTATAGTGCTTAGCAGTGCCTGGCACATAGTGAAAATGCAACCATGGTAAATGTCCTTTCCACCTCTAATAAACTTGCTTCCTCACTTCAAAGAAGGCTAAGAGCTAAATTGTCAATAAGTGCTTACATCATGCCCCAACACTGAGGCTGCTGGGGTAGCAGTCTGTCTCCGAGTTCTGAACCCAAGAGGGAAGGTTAAAGGATATTTTCACCTCCTGCAGTGGGCATCCACTGGTTTGGGTGATCCAGCCTTGTTACAACACTTCAGTTTTCTTTTTGAGGAACACCTCTCCCCATGTGAATGGACTCTCCTCCCCTCTCACATCCAGGGATGAACATGCGACCCAAACAAAGCCAAGTCACACCAAATGCAGCTAAGTGCAGGGGCTTATGTCCCAAGAAGCACTCCCTTTACTTTAATTGGAGATTGCAGAGGTCACCATGTGGAGAGAAGCTTCCCTTGAAGGAAGCACAGGAGAGGGAAACAACCAGGCAGGTCAGAGCCCTCGAGTTCTCAATTACCTTTGCAATCAAATTCCTTCTCATGCTTTCTCTTAAATTTTTTATAGTAATTTAAGACATTTTGAAAGAGCTTCCTGTCACCTGCAACTTAAAGAGTCTGAGTAACAAAGCTTCCAAATAAGTAGAATAGAAATTTCAGTTAGTAACAAAACATTACAAAATCACCCTTTATTTTGTGAAGCTATCTTCTATGTATTATCTCATTTCATCCTTGGGCACTAGGTCAGGGTTTAGAGCCTTTATTTTACAGGTGAAGGACCTGAGGTCCAGAAGGCACAGTGAGTTATGCAGGATCCCTTGGTGTTGGCTAAAGAGCCAGCCACACTTTAGGGTTATGTGTACCAGGTAATTCTCACCTCTGTAATTTCTACAAAGCATCACCTTCAAGATTTACAAGGTCAAGATGAATTTATTCCTTATCTCTATTATGGCAACTGTATTGAGATAAAGCTTAGGTGAAATCTTCACAAGCAGCTTCTTTTCTAACATATCGCTCTCACAACCATGTGCTGTGCAGTGCTTCACTCACTGATTTCTTGAATTCACTGGGAGAATAAGAGGATTAGCAAGAGATTAGATATCTTGAATTTCTGTAGAAGAAAAAAACAAAACACAGTCATTCATTCTTTAAGTTCCTAAAGATCCCATATCTGGGGAGGGAGAGGAACATCAGGATCTGGCCAATGTTTTGTTTCACTATCCTTCTTGGCTTCAACTTGCAAGAGAAAAGCTTTTACAAATCTTGGGTGATTGCTAAATGTGCTTTGAACTCTACAGTTCAAAACTAGTCTTCAGGGAAATATTCTTACTAGGTTTCCAGGGGTATGGGCTTCAGCAACTCTAGAAATGAGGAAGAAGTTTCATGGATAATGTGGATGATGTTTGTTGTCACCGGACAACACTGTACTAATTAGGATGGTCTAGGTCTTGCTGTAATAACAAACTTAATATCTCAGGCCTTAACACCATGAGCCTTTATTTATTTATTTGTTTTATTAATCTCTAGGACAGTTTGGTTCTGCCAAGGTCTCCGCTCATAATCTTCACTCTTAAACCCAGGCTGACCAGGAGGTGATTTTTAAATGTGCTTCCACAGTCACTGCGGCAAGGAGGAAGGAATGTAATGAATTGTGCACTGACTCTTAGAAAATTTCCACTTAGAAATGACATGTATCACTTCCACAGACATATCATTGGTTAGTAAAGCACATGGTTATGCCCAGCTTCAAAAGAGACAGGGAAGTTGACCTACTATGTTTCTGGAAAGAGAAAAGAGGAACACACACACACAGTTTTAACATCTAGTGATCCCCCACCCCCCAACAACTCTACAAAGTTAGAGAATCAGAGATAATTCTTTTTATTTTAGATGGAGAAACCAACAGAAAGGCTATAAGTAACAGGAAGAGGGCATAGGTAATAGTGTCTTTGCTCTAAATCCAGTTTTCTTTTCAGTATGTCATGAACCCTTTATCATCAAAAACTGGAATTTCCAGCCATCAGTCAATGATAGGCAAGCTAGCTAAGGGAGATGAAAATGAATTTTAAATATATCATTTTAGTTTACAGAAAAACAAAGCTGAGTGGGATAAAGGGAGCAGTGCGTGAAAAGAATTAGATCATTTCACAATGTATGTAAATCACATTCCTATGCTTTACACCTTAAATGTTTACAGTGCTAGATTTCAATTATACCTCAATAAAACTGAAAATAAGAAAAAAAAAAGGAAAATCACTGTGCTAGTGACATCTGTGTTTCTCAGAAAGCAAAATAAAATGACCTGTTGAGATTCTGAGGGAGAAGGAGGTTACCTTGACCTACAATCCTCTCACCAGGCCAACTCAGAATAGCTTTGCCTTAGCAGTTTCTAGGTTAAAGGTTTTATTTAACTTTTTCTTTTTTTAGATTTCAGGAGTACCTGGGTGGGTCAGTTGGTGAAGTAATTGCCTTCTGCTCAGGTCATGATCCTGGGGTCCTGGGATCGAGTCATGAATTGGGGTCCCTGCTCAGTGGGGACCCTGCTTCTCCCTCTGCTCCCGATCTTGTGCCCTCGCTCTCTCTGTCTCACATAAATGAATAAAATCTAATAAGTACATAACAAATTATTTAGGGTGCCTGGATGGCTCAGTTGGTTAAACACCTGCCTTCAGCCCAGGTCATGATCCCAGAGTCCTGGGATCAAGTTCCACATTGGGCTCCCTGCTCAGCAGGAGTCTGCTTCTCCTTCTGCCTCTGTCCCTCCCCCTGCTTGTTTTCTCTCTGTCTATCTCTCTCTCAAATAAATAAATAAAATAAATAAGTAAATATTTATTTGAGAGGGAGACAGCATGAGTAGGACGAAGGGGCAGAGAGAGAAGCAGACTCCCTGCTGAGCGGGGAATTTGATGTGGGGCCCAATCCCAGGATCCTGAGATCATGAGCTGAGCCAAAGGCAGATGTTTTAAGCAACTTAACCATCCAAGAGCCCCTCTAGGGGCTTGAGTTTTAGCACAAGAGTTTAGCACAAGATTCATTGGAAGAAAATTTTCTTCAACTTAATTATACTTTAAAATTAAAACTACTGATTCCAGTCTGAGTACTTCATTATGCAGATGGAAAGAATGAGGCTCAAGGAAATGAGACTCCCCAAAGTGAGATGGTGGCAGAGTGGGGTCTAATCCTTAACTTGCACAAGTCTGGAGGGAGAGTCAGGATCCCACTCTCCAGCTGTGCCACCACAGGCAAGACACTGTCCTGTCAAATGTAACTAGAAAGTAAACATAAAGGAAAAATTAAGTAATAAGACTTTAAATGAGAATCAAAATGAAAAATCATTTTTCTGTATTAAATTAGTAATTTCTAAAAAAATCGCATTTCCTGGGGCACCTCAGCCAGTTAATTGTCCAACTTTGGCTCATGTCATGATCTCAGGGTCTTGAGATAAAACCCTGCATTGGAACTGTGCTCAGCAAAGAGTCTGCTTCTTCGTCTCCCTCTCCTCGTCCTCCCCTGTTCATGCATGTGCTCTCTCTCCTTCTCAAATAAATAGATAAAATATTTTTTTAATCATTTTTTAAATTTCTGGTAAGCATGCAGAGAATTGGTACATACAAACCAGTATGTATGCTGCCTGCACAACCCTTCGAGAAACAATTTGATAATAAAAATCAAAAGTCACTAGAAATGTTCATTCCTTTTGCCCAATTTCCATTTCTAGGAATTCAGCCATGGGGTAAAAAAATTTAAATACCAAAATTATGTCTACAAAAATTTTCTTCTTGATATTGTTTAGTATAACAGAAAAATTGGAAATGAACAAAATGTAGAGTAAAATATAAGTACATAAGTTATGACTACAGAGAGTATAGAAAAACACAAGCAAATGCTTATGTGACCACATTACGTTAAGAAAACAAGATTCTGGGGTTTCTGAGTGGCTCACTTGGTTAAGCATCTGCCTTGGGCTCAGGTCATGATCTCAGGATCCTGGGATCAAGCACCAAATCAGCCTCAGAGGAATTACATTCTTTCTCCCTTTTTTTGAAGTATAATTGAAATCTAACTGAACAGAGAGTCTGCTTCTCCCTCTCCCCCTGTCTCTCCCCACCAACTAATGTTCCCTCTCTGTCTCAAATACATAAAATCTTGAAAAAAAGAAAGTAAGATTCAAATGATTATAATATAATAAGAAACATTAAATTTTTAAAAACTAAATGAAAATAATGAAATGCTATTTTATTTACCCTTTCTCCTATTTTATACATTTTCTTGTAGGCAAATACATTGCTTTTATAATAATATATATATATATATAAAATAAAAATTTCTTAATATTTATTCTGTTATGAAGGTTATTGACAGAAATAAATTATATAATGGGTGTGAAAGTACTTTGTCCTTTCTTAAAATGTGGTCTGTGGGTAAGAGATTGTTATGATCAGTGTTAAATTATGTTTGGTTCCGAATTGTTCACTTTAAGTAGAACACTGCCATCTCATTTTTTCTTTTCTGGAATTAAACTAATACCATAAGAAAACAGATTCTCACCCAATTCCATATTTAATTAAGCTCTTGGGTACGTTCTTTTTCCTGTAGGTTTGATTAACTGCAATTCACTGGAGGCTGATCCCTCTGTAGAACACAGTACAAGAGATAATTCTTTATGGTTATAATTTGTGTGATTAAAAGGATTTGTAAGTAACCTAAGTATTTGCAGCATGAGGAAGAGGGTCCTCCAGGCATTTCCCCAAGTCAGGGTCAGCACATACATCGATGCTGGGCCTTCACTTTCTGAAGTTCAGAACAAGTCAAAATGCTCTGAATAGCTCTATATTTTGGAAGCAAATAAAATATTGGCAGAGCAAGCTTGTTACAACCCACTAGGTGCTGGCATGGAGTTGTTCCTCTGTCAAACTAGAGAGTCTCAATCCAGACATATATGTACTTTGCTTCTCCCCCCCATAACTGTCCATTCACTCTAGCTTTTTGTTTGTGTGTTTGTTTGTTTGTTTGTTTACCTCCAAGCATCTGAAGAGCTTTATTTGTGTTTCTCATAATGGTTTCATTTTCACTTAAATAACACTGTAAAAAAATTGTCTAAATATTAGGTTTTACCATACAGCAGGTAAGCCCAAGAATGAAGAAATGCCTAAGTTATTGCCCCCAGGTGTTTCCATCCATGTATAGTTCACACTGCATCAAACGTTTTATATCAAACACAGTCTAGGAAATTTTTATACTTTTTTTTTAACTTTTTGTATACATACTTAGATTTTCTAGAAAAATGGAGCAGAGATCCTACTAATAAACAGGTTAACTCTTGAGTCAACAACCAAGCACCAAGCTATTTGTCTGGCACTATGCTAGGTGTTATATAATTTACAAAAGAAGGGAGACACATGGTCTTCACCTGCTAAGAGTTTATAATTAGCAAAAATATAAAACGTTTACATATAAATAAAGAAAAATAATATGACAGAGTTTTAGCTACACAATTTGACACCTAAGGAAAAAAATCAAAGTGTTAGAAAAGATCAGAAGGGCACCTGGGTGGTTCAGTGAGTTAAGCATTAAACTCTTGATTTCAACTCAGGTTATGATCTCAGGGTCAAGAGATCAAGCCCTGTTGAGCTCTGCACTGGGTATAAAACCTGCTTAAGATCCTCTCCCTCTCTCTCTCTCAGTCCCCCAGCTCACACACACTCTCTCTCTCTCTCTCTCAAAAATGCACAAATCTTTAAAAAAAAAAATCAGAGTGAGGAAGAAACATTTAGAGCTAGAAAGATTATGGAGGGTTTTCTGGAAGAGGTGGAAGTGTAGTTGGGCATAGGCGAAGGGAGTTTGGCCGACAGGATGGAACATAAGAACCAGCCTGTAGGAACAGGGCTTGAATGTAAACTTGGTGCTACTTAAAGGGGAGTAGGAGATTTAAAGAAGTTCAAGAGATTGGACTTAAAATAAACAGAAGCCAAATGCTCCTGGGATTTTTTTCTTAAATGAAATACCGCATCTCAGCTTGTGTTTGGTATAAGAACAAATTAGCCCTAGCGAAGTATGGTGGGAAGATGGGAATGGTTCAGACTTGAAAGCCAAGAGACAAAGAGCACCCAAGACAAGAAGAAGCAGTATGATTACCAAAAGGCTGGCAGGCACAGTAATGAGAAACTATGCTTCACCAAAACTACCTCTAATTATTTTTTGAAACTATATCTTTCCTCCTGTCCATCTTCCTGAATGTAAAGAGAATGTTAACTTTCTATAGCCCTAATCCTCATGACTCCCCTCCACCCCAACTGACTGTTTTTCCCAAGAGGAAAGCAAGCTCACCAATCTCAGCAGCACTAGGGAAATTTTAGGGAAATGGGGTCTCTAAACAGAAGAATCCCTCCTGAGAAATGGTCCTATTCAGGAAACTCTTAGATGAAGAGCAAGTAACAACAAAGATAAGCTGAGATCAGGGATTTTATTATAGAAAGAAATTTACAGAATTATTTTGGTGCACATTTCCAGTAAATCCAATCTCTTTAACATTTTTATTTAAATCTACACAACTGGACAAACCCGTTGATTTCCTTAGTGAAAATCAAGAGACCCCAGAAGAAGGAAATGTCTGCTATAGAAGAAAGAATTTTTATAACATGGTTTAGACAGCAGGGATTACATCTAAATTATCTAGAACTCCAGGAAATTTAGAAAGCTGATTCCTTCATCTGATCCTCTGTGTGAAAGTGTGATCCCTTTCCATCAGGTACAGTATTTGCTACAAAGAGTAACTCACTTGATCTGCACAAGTTCAGAGATGAGAGGGCTGTGAATGGTAGTGATAGACAAAAAAATAACTACATGGGTCATTTTCTCAACAGTAAATAATTTATCCCAAAGTCCCCAATGGAGAAATGACCATTTGTGAAGTTACTGTTTTCTTTTGATTAAGAAAATAAACAAGAAAGATTGAGGGAAACAGAGACTAAAAGGAACTGGGAGCTGTTACCAGACCTAAGGCTGTAGAGGCAAAGGAGGAAAACTGATGTTACCTGACATTAGGAGCCATGGTGAAGGGGCTGTCCAGAAGAATCTAGAGATATGGAAGGGCACAGCTGCTGCCAGAGACATGACATTGAGCAAGAAGGAAGCAAGGACATTATATGTTTCTTACCTCTCTTCATTCTACACTCTGGTTCTTTGCTGATACCTCCCATTGGCCAAATATAACCAGAAACCAGAGGTAAGGGGAATCCCAGGTAATGATATTGACAGGGGTTAGAGTCCAGGGCACAAAGCAGAGAAAAGAAATGGAGTAGAAGAGATTTATGGGTGTTCATGGAGAATAACCAGATCATTATTAAGAGATCAATTTTCAGCTCAGAACCTACTAAGAATATTTTTCTTGTCACCAAGGAGAGAGCAGTACAAAAGCCATGTCCTTTGCTCCAGATGTTAAAAAAGAAAGAAAGAAAGAAAGAAAGAAGAAAGACCCCAATGTTCCTAACATAAAGCACATACACACACACACACACACACATGTGTGCGTGCGCACACACACACGCACATACACACACAGTTCAAGTTGAGTTTCAATAAAGAAAACAGGAGAAGTATATGAGTTAGCATTCTAAATATTAAGGACCTAAGCATTCTTTCTTTCTTGCACCCTCAAAAAACTGGTCACCATGATTATACTCTTAGAAAATTGAAAGATCCTTCTCTGGGGTATCTGACTACCTCAAGAAAAGATACCTAAAGACACAGATATAGAGGTTCCTGAATGAAATGGTTTACCATTTAATTAAACCCCTGCATTAAAGTCCAAATGCAAAAAGCAGGAGGGGGCCAAGATGGCAGAGGAGTAGGGGACCCTATTTCAACCAGTCCCCTGAATTGAGCTAGATATCTGCTAGACCACCCTGAACACCCACAAAAATCAGCCTGAGATATAAGAAGATATATCTGGATGTATACCAACAGAATACCTCTGAAGACAGTTTTTGAAGTATGAAGCAGGGAGTCATAATTCTGAAGGCAGATATCCAAAGATAAATGGAAGGAGAGGGAGAAGCCATAAGCACTGGCACTGGGAAGGTGACATAACACAGAGGTGCAAAAGCATCCCACACTAGGAGCCGGACACAGACTCACAGACCAGTAGCCGTGGGGAAAGGAATTTAGGGCAGGGTTCCAGGCTGAGACCTGGGGCTGTGGGGGCACACGTGTGAACTGGGGGCAGCTGGCAGTTTCAGAAGCACAATAGGCAGAGACGTGTCTGGACCTAGAAGTGAGGGCTGGGAGTGCTTCTGTGAGATGCACAAGTCAGATCACTACACTTTTCAGTAGCACAGACAAAAATGGAGTCAGTGTAACTTAGAAGGCTTTCTGGGTAACTCTGTGATCTCTCTGCTCAGAAGTTCGGACACAGTCACATCTGCTCTGACTCTTGGAAGGGACACAGAAACCCACCAGGGAAAGCTGCCAGAAAACAAAAGCCCCCCAAAACCAGTTTTCACTGAGCCTATCCCCCATCACAGGTGGCAAGGCAATTCTACCTAAACAGGGTTGCCTGAGTAACAGCACCTGGCAGTCCCCTCCCCTTAGAAGACCGGATGAAAGAAAAAGAGGCAAAGAACCCTGAAGTCCCTATTAAAGCAGGTCTATCTTGCTTGTATTGTGGTCAATATTTTGGACTCCATACATTCCCTCAACCACCTCTCACCAGAATGACTAAAAGAAACCTCCAATAGAGGAAAAATTCAGAGACTGTGACCTTTGCGACAGAACTATTGGATATGGACATAAGAAAGATGTCAGAAATAGAATTCAGGGTAACAGTTATCCAGACAATGGCTAGGTTGGAGAAAACCATTAGTGGCAACATAGAAACTCTAAGGGCGGAAGTGAGAGCTGATCTGGAAGAACTTAAAAATGCTATCAATGAGATCCAATCTAATCTAGATACTCTTAACAGCTAGGGTAAATGAAGCAGAAGATCAAATTAGTGATATGGAAGACAAACTGATAGAAAAGAAGGACCAGAAGGAGGTCTGGAACAAACAGCTTAGAATCCATGAAAATAGAATTAGACAAATAAGTGACACCATGAAAAATTCCAATGTCAGAATTATTGGGATCCCTGAAGGGGTGGAGAGAGATAGAGGACTAGAAGATAAATTGAGCAAATCCTAATGAGAATTTCCCTAATCTGGAGAATGGAACAAGTGTTTTTGTCCTAGAGGCAGAGAGGATATCCCCAAGATCAATGAGGGTAAAAAGAACTCCAGACATGTAATTTTGAAATTCATAATTCATAAATTCAGAGAAATTACCTTAAGTGCAGCTAGGTACAGAGGGAGGAATATCAGAATAACGTCAGACCTGTCCATAGAAACATGGCAAGCCAGAAAGGTCTGGCAAGATATATTCAGGGCACTGAGAAGAACATGCAGCCAAAAATAACTTATTTGGCAAGGCTGACATGAATGGATGGCAAGATAAAAAGCTTCCAAGAGCAACAAAGACTAAAACATTATGTGACCACCAAGCTGGGCCTACAATAAATATTAAGGGAGGTTCTATAAAAGAAGAAGGATGGAGGAGGGGCAAACTGGTGGAGAAGTAGACGACCCTTTTTCAACTGGTCCTCTAAAGTGTAACATCTACCAGAACACTCTGAACACCCTTGAAATCAGCCTGATATGTAAGATTATACACTTCTGGATCCCTATGGGGCCAGAAGACATCAGTGGAGAGGTAAAGTGGAGTGGTAACACTTGGACTGTTATCAGGGGAGAAGCAGAAGGAGAAAGTAGCCACTAGAAGTGACCCATTGGAAAGTAATACCCCAACATAAAGGTACTCTGTGGCTGGGTACCAGCATTAACTTGATGTCTGGTTAAAAGCACTCAAAAAGAGCAAAAGAGCTTAAGGGGTAACTGGTGGAATTGAGCGGTCATGAACACCGGCCTAACCATACAGACCCAGGACAGCCACTGCCAGCGACTGGCCCATGCCAGAGAGTGTGACAGAGCCTCTGTGGTCCCTGAACTCATGGTTTTCTGCTGCTTGCCCCACTGCTTGGCTGGGCACACCCCCACCCACATGTGAGAGCTTCTGCTGTATGCACCAGCTGGCACTCTCTAGGTCCACAGCCTTCTGCACTCTTCAGGTCCTGTGGAGTGCACTCCCCACCATGACTGAGAGAGCTTGGTGTGGGCGCAGGCCAGCTCTTTTGGATCCTGGCCTTCTGCCACTCCCCAAGGGTCTGGAACCTCCCCAAGAGTCTGTGTAGCAATTTCTGGTTGGGATCCCTCAGTGGCAGCCTTCTGTGACCAGTGAAATGATGGGAATTGAGCACATTCTGCATGGGCCTGGGCCCAGACAGTGGTCCTGGCAAAGGCAACCACCAGAAACAGCCTCCCTGGACCAATATCACTCGCAGTTTTAGTGGCACAGGGGTGCAGAGACAAACGGATGTCTCTGATGAACACTGAGATGGTGGCTGGGGGCACAAACCACCTGTGGCAACCTGTGTTGTCCAGCAGAGAGGGGGAGTCTGTGTGTTCTGGACCACCCAAAGGAGAGCAGACTGAGGCCTCTCTCTGAGATGAGCGCTGGGTGCAGTTTGCTTTCCAGTAAACCTCTGAAAAGCTGCAAAAAGCTGCC
The DNA here is from genome assembly GCF_022355385.1 of Mustela nigripes. Lineage (NCBI taxonomy): Eukaryota > Metazoa > Chordata > Mammalia > Carnivora > Mustelidae > Mustela > Mustela nigripes. Next base: position 23,705,742 of record NC_081573.1, read on the forward strand.
AAAGAACAAAAACATCCAGAGAACAAAAGCCTAAAAAACCAGTTTCCACAGAGCCCAGCCCCTTGATAGGAGGAAGGGCAGAAAAACAATGTGGCAGTCCCCTCGCCCAGAAAGCAAGCCAAAAGAACAAGAGGACAACCACCACTGGGTCCCAATAAAACTGTAAAACCCCAATATCAGGAGAAAATAATATATGAAGCTCCCAGTATTCCCTAAAACCTGTATATTTCAAAGATACAACTTTTTAAAAAATCATTTCTCACAATTCTTGTTCTTTTTCAATTTTTTTAACCTACTTACCATTACAACTAGAGTTTTAATACAACGTATTCCATAATAATCTTTTAACTTAAAATATCAATATACAATCAGGAAGCACCAAAATAAACTTCCTCACTCACATCAAGAATTTATAACGACCCTCCCATCTTTCTCTTTTCTCAGTGTTTCTGTGTATTTGTTTTTGTTCTGATATTATATAAATCTTCTCCTTAGGGTTCATTTTGGGTGGGTTCTTCTCATTTACTTTTGTTTGTCCGCTTTTGTTTATATACCTTATGAATCTTATTTTGGGGGTTCATTCTGGCTGGGTTTTCTCTTTCTTTCTCTCTCTCTCTCTTTTCTTTTTTCTTTCCTTTTGGTGGTGACTTCTAATTGCTCTGAAATGTACCAGGGTGCACCTTGACTGGATCATGGTTGATATATGCAGCTATACATCCTCTCAACCACGTCTCACTAAAATGACTAGGAGGAGGAGCACCCAACAGAAGAAAAATTCAGAAACTGTGATGTCTCCATCAGAACTATTGGATATGGACATAAACAGTATGTCAGAAAGAGAATTCAGGGTAACAATTAACCAGGCAATGGCTAGGGTGGAGAAAACCATTAGTGACAACATAGAATCTCTAAGGGCAGAAGTGAGAGCCACCAGGCCAGAAGTTAAAAATACTATCAATGATATCTAATCTAATCTGAATACTCTAACAACTAGGGTAACCTAGGCAGAAGACAGAATTTGTGATCTAGAGGACAAAATAATGGAATAAAAGGATCAAGAGAAGGCATGGAAGAAACAGCTTAGAAGCCATGAAAACAGAATTAGGGAAATAAATGACACCATGAAATGTCCCAGTGTAAGAATTACTAGAATCCCTGTGGGGATGGAAAAAGACAGAAGACAGGAAGATATCATTGAACAAATTCAGGATGAAAATGTTTCCAGTCAGGGGAACAAAACAAGTGTTTGTGTCCTAGAGGCAGAAAAAACATCCACTAAGGTCAATGAATCCAGAAAGACTTTAAGGCACTTAATTGTGAAATTGATGAATCTTAATTTTAGACAAGAGTTTCTGAGGGCAGCTACAGGAAAGAGATTCCTTACCTACAGAGGAAGGCACATCAGAATAATGTCAGACCTGTCCATGGAAACCTGGCAAGCCAGAAAGGACTGCCGAGACATATTCAGGGCACTAAATGAGAAGAACATGCAGCCAAGAGTACTTTATCCAGCAAGGTTGACATTCAACATGGATGGAGAGATAAAGAGCTTCCGAGACCGGCAAGGTTTAAAAGAGTTTGTGACCACCAAGCTGACACTACAGGAAATATTAAGGAGGCTTCTATAAAAGAAGAAAGAATCCAAGAGTGACAAAAGACAGAAATTTGTGGAGACAATCCATAGAAACAAGGACTTCACAGACAATATTATGTCAATAAAAACATATCTTTCAATAATGACTCTCAATATGAATGGTCTAAATGCTCCCATAAAATGGCACAGGGTTGCAGATTGGAAAAAAAATGACAGGACCTATCTATATGTTGTCTACAAGAGACAAAATTGGAAACTAAAGATACATCCAAACTGAAAGTGAAGGGATGGAGAGCCATATTTCATGCCAATGAGCCTCAAAAAAAAGGCTAGGGTAGTGATTCTCATATCAGATAAATTCGATATTAAGCTAAAGACTGTATTCAGAGATAAGGAAGGACACTACATCATTCTTAAAGGGTTGATCCACGAAAAAGATCTAATAATTGTAAATATTTATGCCCCCAATATGGGAGGAGCTTACTAAGTAAACCAACTGTTAATCAAAATAAAAAGTCATATTGATATGAATACATTAATAGTAGGGAATCTAACATGTCACTCTCAGTAATAAGCATCTAAGCAGAAAATCTATAAAGGAACAAGAGCTCCAAATAACACATTGGATAGATGGACCTCAGAGATATATACAGAACATTCCAACCTAAAACAACAGATTACTCATTCTTCATGAGCACACATGGAACTTTCTCCAAAATAGACCACATATTGGTTCATAAATCAGGGCTCAACCATTACCAAAAGACAGAGATTATTCTCTGCATATTCTCAGACCACAATGCTTTGAAACTGGAACTCAGCCACAAGAAAAAATTTGGAAGGAATTCAACTCTTGGGACCTAAAGACCATCCTGCTGAAGAATGTTTGGGTCAACCAGGAAATCAGAGAAGAACTTAAACGATTCATAGAAACCAATGAGAATGAACATATGAAAATGAAAATCTAGGGGATATGACAAAAGCTGTCCTAAGGGGGAAATACATAGCCATCCAAGCCTCACTCAAAATTATTGAAAAATCCAGAATACACCAGCTCTCTTTATACCTTAAAGAACTGGAGAATCAACAACAAATTAGGCCAACCACACACACAAGAAGGGAAATAATCAAGATTAGAGTGGAGATCAATGAGACAGAAACTACGGATACAGTAGAACACATCAGCAAAACTAGAAGCTTTTTTTTTTTTTTTTAAGAATCAATAAGATCAATAAACCAATGGCCAAACTAATCCAAAAGACAAGACAGAGGACCCAGATTAATAAAATTTTGAATGAAAAAATAGAGATCACCACTAGCACTAAGGAAATAGAAATAATCATCAGAAATTATTATCAACAGCTATATGCCAATAAGTTAAAGAACCTAGAAGAAATGGATAAATTTCTGGAAAGCTATAAACTTCCAAAACTGAATCAGGAATAAATTGACAACCTGAACAGATCAATGTCTAGTCTGAGATTCAGATTAGAATCTCTAATGAGATTCTGAAGATTCAGACTTCAATCTCTAATGAGATTGAAGCAGTGATCAAAAACTTCCCAGAAAACAAGAGCTCAGTACCTGACAGATTCCCTGGGGAATTCTACCAAACATTCAAAGAAGAAATAGTACCTATTCTCTGAAACTGTTTCAAAAAATTGAAGCAGGGGGCGCCTGGGTGGCTCAGGTCATGATCTCAGGGTCCTGGGATCGAGCCCTGCATCGGGCTCTCTATTTGGCGGGGAGCCTGCTTCCTCCTCTCTCTCTGCCTGCCTCTCTGCCTACTTGTGATCTCTCTCTGTCAAATAAATAAATAAAATCTTAAAAAAAAAAATTGAAGCAGAAGGAAAATGTCCAGGCTCTTTTTATGAAGTCAACATTACCCTGATCCCCAAACCAGGTAAAGACCCCACCAAAAAGGAGAATTTCAGACCAATATCCCTGATGGATATGGATGCCAAGATTCTCAACAAGATCCTAACTAATAGGATCCAACAGTACATTAAAAAGACTATCCACTATGACCAAGTGTGATTTATTTTGGGGATGCAGGGGTGGCTCAACTTTCACAAATCAATCAATTCAATAGAACAAATCAATAAGAGAGGAGAGAAGAACCACATGGTCCTCTCAGTTGATGCAGAAAAAGTATTTGACAAGATACAGCATCTGTTCCTGATTAAAACACCTCAAAGTATAGGGATAGAGGGAACATTCCTCAACTTCATAAAGCCTGTCTATGAAAAACCTACCAGGAATATCGTCCTCAATAGGGAAAATCTCACAGCCTTCCCTTTTAGATCAGGAACATGACAAGGATGCCCACTCTCATCACTCTTGTTCAACAGAGTGTTAGAAGTCCTAGAAACAGCAATCAGACAACAAAGAGAAATAAAAGGTATTCAAATTGGCAGTGAAGAAGTAAAAAACTCTCTTCACAGATGACATGATACTTTATATGGAAAACCCAAAACACTCCACCCCCAAACTACTAGAACTCATACAACAATTCAGTAATGTGGCAGGATACAAAGTCAATGTACAGAAATCAGTTGCTTTCTTATACACTAACAATGAAAATACAGAAAGGGAAATTAGAGAATCGGTTCCATTTACTGTAGCACCAAGAACCATAAGATACCTGGGAATAAACTTAACCAAAGAAGTAAAGGATCTGTACACAAGGAACTACAGAACACCCATGAATGAAACTGAAGAAGACACAAAAAGATGGGAGATCTTCCTATGCTTATGGATCGGAAAAATAAACATTGTTAAAAGGTCTGTCATGCCTAGAGCAATCTATACTTTCAGTGCCCTTCCGATCAAAATTTCACTGGCATTTTTCAAAGAGCTGGAACAAACAATCCTAAAATTTGTATGGAACCCAAAGAGACCTGGAATTGCTAAGGAAATGTTGAAAAAGAAAAAAAAAAAAACTGTTTGCATAACACTGTCTGATTTCAAGCTTTACTACAAAGCTATGATCACCAAGACAGCCTGGTACTGGCACAAAAAACAGACACATAAACCAGTGGAACGGAGATTCAAACCAAAAGCACGTTGAAATAACACCTTACACCTGTTAGAATGGCCAAAATTAACAAAACAGGAAACAGCAAGTGTTGGAGAAGATGTGCAGAAAGGGGAACCCTCTTACACTGTTCTTGGGAATGCAGATTGGTGCAGCCACTTTGGAAAACAATGTGGAGATTCCTAAGAAATTAAAAATAGAGCTACCCTATGATGCTGCTATTGCACTACTGGGTATTTACCCCAAAGATACAGGTGTACTGAACAGAAGGGCCACCTGTACCCCAATGTTCATAGCAGCAATAGCCAGTCACCACACTGTGGAAAGAACCAAGATCCCCTTCAATGGATGAATGGATAAAGAAGGTATGGTCTGTTTTTATGCCAGTACCATGCTTTCTTGGTGATCACAGCACCATTCAAAAATAGTAATGGAAGGAAAACTTCCAAACTCATTCTATGAAGCCAGCATTACTCTGATCCGGAAACCAGGAAAAGATCCTATCAAAAAGCAGACTTACAGACCAATATCCCTGATGAATATGGATGTCAAAATACTTACCAAGACTCTAGCTAATAGGATCAACAGTGCATTAAAAGAATTATTCACCATGACCAGGTATTATTTATTCCTGAGAGGCAAGAATGGTTCAACATTCACAAATCAATCACCGTGATACATCACATTAACAAAAAAAGAGACAAGAACCATATGATCCTCTCAATTGTTGCAGAAAAAGCATTTGACAAAATAC
>NC_081573.1:23711526-23765341 GCF_022355385.1 Mustela nigripes
TGAGCAGCTATATGTAGAAGAATGAAACTCGACCATTCTCTTACACCGTACACAAAGATAAACTCAAAATGGATAAAAGACCTCAACGTGAGACAGGAATCCATCAGAATCCTAGAGGAGAACGTAGGCAGTAATCTCTTTGATATCAGCCACAGCAACTTCTTTCAAGATATGTCTCCAAAGGCAAAGGAAACAAAAGCGAAATTAAACTTTTGGGACTTCATCAAAATCAAAAGCTTCTGCACAGCAAAGGAAACAGTCAAGAAAAGAAAGAGGCAATCCACGGAATGGGAGAAGATATTTGCAAATGACAGTACAGACAAAAGGTTGATATCCAGGATCTACCAAGAACTCCTCAAACTCAACACACACAAAACAGACAATCATATAAAAAAATCATATAAAAAAATGAAGATATGAACAGACACTTCTCCAATGATATTTCTTCTTTAAATATTTGGTAGAATTACCCTTGGAATACTTCTGGCCCTAGATTCCTGCTTGTTGGGAGATTTTTGATTGCTGCTTTAATATCCTTACTGGTTATTTGTCTGTTCAGATTGTCTATTTCTTCCTGTTTCAGTCTTGGTAGTTTGAAAGTTTAAAAGTTTGTTGGCATATAGTTGCTGGTAATAAATTCTTATAATTGCCTCTATTTCCTTGGAGTTAGTCGTGATCTCTCCATTTTCATTCATGATTTTAATAATTTGGGTCCTTTCACTTTTCTTTTGGGTAAGTCAGTCCAGAAGTTTATCAATCTTATTAATTGTTTCAAAAAAAGAAGTTTCTAGTTTCAGTGGATCTGTTTTACTGTTCTAGTTACTATTTCACTGATTTCTGCTCTATATTTATTATTTCTCTTCTTCTGCTTGGTTTAGGCTTTCTTTGCTTTTTTTTCTCCAGGCCTTTAGGTATAAAGTGGCTTGTGCATTTGGGATTTTTCCAATTTTTTGAAGGAGGCTTAGATAGCTCTGTACTTCCCTCTAAGGACTGCCTTTGCAGTATCCCACAGGTTTTGGACCATTGAGTTTTTCTTTTCAGTGGTTTGCATGAATTAAGTTCTTTAATTTCCTGGTCAATCCATTCATTCTTTGCAGGATGCCCTTTACCCTCCAAGTGTTCAAGTTCCATCCAAATTTCTTCTTCTAGTTGAGTTCCAGTTTCAAAACACTGTGGTCTGAAAATATGTAGAGAATAATCTCAGTCTTTTGGTATATGTTGAGAACTCATTTGTGAACCAGTATGTGGTCTATTCTGGATAATGGTCCATATGCATTCATGAAGAATGAGTATTCTATTGTTTCAGGGTGGAATGTTCTGTATATACCTGTAAAGTCCATCTGTTCTAATGTGTTATTCAAAACTCTTGTTTCTTTGTTGATTTTCTGCTTGATGATCTGTCCATTGCTGTGAATGGAGTGTTGAAGTCTTTTTTATTAATGTATTATTAACAATATATTTCTTTATTTTGGTTATTAATTGGTTTATAAAATTGGCTGCTCCCATGTTGGGCACATAGATATTTACAATAGCTATATCTTGTTGGATAGACCCTTCAAGTATGATATAGTGTCCCTCTACATCTCTTATGACAGTCTTCAGTTTAAAATCTAATTTGTCTGATATGAGGATTGTTAGACCAGCTTTCTTTTGAGGTCCATTGGTGTGATAAATAGTTCTGCATCTCTGCATCCCTTCAGTTTCTATCTGGCGTGTCTTTGGGTTCAAAATGAGTCTCTTGTAGACAGCATATGGATGTTTCCTGCTTTTTATCCAATCTGATACCCTGTGTCTTTTGATGAGTGTACTCAGCCCATTTACATTCAGAGTAACTATTGAAAGATATGAATTTTATGTCATTGTATCACCTGTAAAGTCCCTGTTTCTGAAGATTGCCTCTGTTACTTTCTGGTCTATATTATTCTTGGTGGTCTCTCTTTGCTTACAGAGTCCTCCTTAATATTTCTTGCAGGGCTAGTTTGGTAATCACATATTCTTTCAGTTTCTGTCTTTCCTGGAAATTCCTTATCTCTCCATCCATTCTGAAGGACAGCGTTGCTGGATAAAATATTCTTGACTATAATATTCTTCTTATTTATTATGGTGAATATGTCTTGCCAGCCCTTTCTGGTTTGCCAGATTTCTGTAGATAGGCCTGATGTTATTCTGATATTCCTCTCTCCATACATAAGGAACCTCCTCTCCCTAGCTAATCTCAGGATAGTTTCTTTGGCTGTATGATTTGGAAGCTTCACTATTCTATGTTTGGGTGTTGATCTATTTTTTTGTTTGTTTGTTTTTTAGGAAGGGTCTTCTCTGTCTATTGGGCATGAATTCTTGTTTCCTCTCCCAGATGAAGGAAGTTGTCTGCTGTTTTTGCTCAAATATACCTTCTAGTCCTCTCTCTCCACCTCCGTTGGGGATCCCAGTAATTCTGACACTGGAGTGTTTCATGGCATCATTAATCCCTCCAAGACTTTTTATTTTTTTCATGGGCTACTAGCTTTCTATATCTGTTTTCTTCAGCTTTTCCCCTTTCCATCAGCTTACCTTTTTGATCACCACTTCTATCTTCTGCCTCATTTACCCTAGCTGTTAGAGTATCTAGTTTAGATACTATCTCATTCATAGCATTTTAATTAGATTAGATCTCATTTCTGCCCTTAAAGATTATATGGTGTCACTAACATATATGTTCAAGCCTAGCTATTGACTTTTTCATTGTTATACTGAATGCTATCTCTGACATCTTGTTTATATCTGTATCCATTTATTCTGTGGCAGAGGACATTGTCTCTAGTTCTTTTCTTTGTTGAGTGTTCCTCTTCCTAGTCATTCTGTCAAGTGTCAAAATTATCAACCATGACCCAAACAAGATGCACCCTAGGATAATCCACAGTGGTTGGAAGCCACCACCAAAAAACAAAGCCAAAATGAAACACAAGAATAAAATTTTAAAATTTAAAAAAAGAAAGAAGGGCGAGGGGAAGAGGGACTACAATTGCTTAATGTGGACAAAACAGGTTTTCCACATGTTCCTGGATGAATTTCGGTCTGTGTATTAGAATTATCCCCAAATTGCAAGGAAACTATATATGTAACATATTACTCAGCCATAAAAAAAGAATGCACTTTTACCATTTGTTATGATGTGGATGGAGCTAGAGAGCATTATGTACACAAAATAAGTCAGAAAAAAAAATCTAATTTTACTGATATGTGAAACTGAAGAAACACAAGTGAGTAAAGAGAGAAAAAAGAGAGGCAAATTAAGAAACAGATTATTAACTACAGAGACAAACTAATGGCTACCAAAGGGCAGAGGATAGAGGATGGGTTAAATAGGTAATGGGAGGGATGGCTGGGTGACTCATTCGGTTGGGCTTTTGCCTACTGCTCAGATCATAATCTCAGAGTCCTGGGATTGAGCCCCACATCTGGTTCCTTGCTCAGGAGAAAGTCTGCTTCCCCTTCTCCCTTTGCATGCTCCTCCCCCTGCTGGTGTTCTATCTCTTGCTATCTCTCTCTTCCTGGCAAATAAATAAATAAAATCCTCTTTAAGAATCAGTAATGGAAATTAAGGAGTGCAACTCTGATGAGCACCAGGTATTGTGGGAAGTGTTGAATAAATATATTTATACCTGAAACTACTATTACACTGTATGTTAACTGTCTGGAACTTAAATAAAAAGACATTAAAAAATTAAAAATACCACAGGACTTCACTAATTATTCAAGATCATTCCAGCCTAAAGCAACAGAATGCACATTCTTTTCAAGTGCACAGGGAACATTCTCCAGAATATATCACATACTGAGTCACAAATCGTGTCTAAAATGGTACCAAAAGACTATGACCATTCCTTGCATATTTTCAGAACACAATTTTTTGAAACTGGAACTCAATTACAAGAGGAAATTTGGAAATACCTAAGTACATGAAGGCTAAAAAGCATCCTACTAATGAATAAATGGGTCAGCCAGGAAATTAAAGAAGAACTTCAAAAAATCATGACATCAAAATGAAAATAAAACTGTTCAAAACCTATGGGATACAGCATAGGTAGTACTAAGAAAGAAATATATACAATACAAATGCAACCTTTTCTCAAAAAATTAGGAATCTCAAATACACAAGCTAAATTTAGACCTAAAGGAGCTAGAGAAAAAAGAGCAAAGAAAGCCTAAACACAACAGGAATGGATAAACATTCTGTGCTCATGGAAGAACAAATGTTAAAATGTCGATGCTATGAGAACAATCTACACATTCAATGCAATTCCTATCAAAATACCATCAACTTTTTCACAGAACTGGAACAAAAAAATTCTAAAATTTGTTCCCAAAGGTATGGTGAAAAAGAAAACCAAAACTGGTAGCATCATAATTCCAGACTTCAAGCTCTATTATTAAGCTGTAATCATCAAGACAGTATGGTACTGGCACAAAAACAGACACATAGATCAATGGAACAGAAAAGAAAGTCCAGAAATGAGCCATCACCTATATGGTCAACTAATCTTCCACAAATAGGAAAGAACACCCAATGGAAAAAAAGTCTCTTCAACAAATGGTGCTAAGAAAATTGGGCAGCCACATGCAGAAGAATGAAACTGGGGGTGCCTGGGTGGCTCAGTGGGTTCAGCCTTTGCCTTCGGCTCAGATGATGATCACAGGGTCCTGGGATCAAGCCCCACATCAAGCTCTCTGGTTGGCGGCGAGCCTGTTTCCCTCTCTCTCTCTCTGTCTGCTTCTCTGCCTTCTTGTGATCTTTCTGTCAAATAAATAAATAAGAATGAAACTGGATCATTTTGTTACACCATATGAAGATAATCTCAAAGTGGATGAAAGATCCAAATGTGAGATAGGAATCCATCAACATCCTAGAGGAGAACACAGAAAACGACCTCTTTGACCTAGGCCACAATAACTTCCTGCTAGTCACATCTCTAAAGGCAAGAAGAAAAAAAAGCAAAAATGAACTATTGGGACTTCATCAGGATAAAAACTTCTGTACAGCAAAAACAAAACAAAACAAAACAAAAAAAAAAAAACAGTCAACAAAACTGAAAAGCAACTGACAGAATGGGAGAAGATATTTGCAAATATCTTATCAAATTAAGGGCTAGTATCCAAAATCTCTAAAGATTTTATCAAACTCAACACCCGGAAACCAAATAATATATTCAAGAAATGGAGAGAAGACATGAACAGACATTTCTCCAAAGAAGACAAACATACAATGGCTACAGACAAATGAAAAATGTTCCTTATCTCTTCATATCAGGGATGTATAAATCAAAACCACAATGAGATACCACTTCACACCTGTCGGAATGGCAAAAATTAACAAAGTCAGCAAACAACAAATTTTGACAAGAATGTGGAGAAAGGAGAACCATCTTACACTATTGATGGGAATGAAAGCCAGTACAGCCACTCTGGAAAACAATATGGAGGTTCCTCAAGATGTTAAAAATAGAGCTTCTCTATGACCCAGCAGTTGCAATGCTGTATTTACCCCAAAGATAAAAGTGTAGTGACATGAAAGGGAACATGCACCCCAATGTTCATAGCAGGAATTTCCACAATAACCAAATTATGGGAAAAGTTCAGGTGTCCATCAACAGATGAATGGACAGAGAAGATGTGATATATATATATATATATATATATCATATATATATGATGGAATATTATGCAGCCATAAAAAATGAAATCTTGCCCTTTGCAATGATGTGAATAGAAATGGAGGTTATTATGCTAGGCAAAATAAGTCAATTGCAGAATGATGATTATCATATGATCCCACTGATATGCAGAATTTAAGAAACAAAACAGAGTATCATACTGGAAAAGAGGAAAAAATAAAATGAGACAAAACCAGAGAGGGAGACAAACCATAAGAGACTCTTAATCATAGCAAACAAATAGGATTGCTGAAGGAGAGAGGGGTGAGGTACGGAGTAACTGGGTAAGGAGGGCATGTGATGTAATGAGCACTGGGTATTGTATAAGAATGATGAATCAGGGACGCCTGGGTGGCTCAGTGGGTTAAGCCGCTGCCTTCGGCTCAGGTCATGATTCCAGGATCCTGGGATCGAGTCCCACATCGGGCCCTCTGCTCAGCAGGGGGCCTGCTTCCCTTCCTCTCTCTCTGCCTGCCTCTCTGCCTACTTGTGATTTCCCTCTGTCAAATAAATAAATAAAATCTTTAAAAAAAAAAAAAAAGAATGATGAATCACTGACATGCACCTCTGAAACCAATAATACATTATATGTTAATTGAATTTAAATAAAATATGTTTAAAATAAATAAAAATTATAAAGGGAAGCAGTCCTCATGTCTGTTAATTTATGAATAGATAAAAGAAATTTTGGTATATGCATACAATGGAATATTATTCAAACATAACAAGGAGATTTCTAAGGGGAGAGGCAAGATGGTGGAGAAGTAGGAGACCTCATTTCAACTGGTCCCTTAAGTTTAGCTAGATAACAAATCACTTGAAAACCCATGAATTCAAACTGACATGTAAAAGAATTGCTGGACTTCTACAAATAGAAAATTGACCACTTATTGCAAGACATGAGCTGCTGAGAAGTGAATCTGAGGAGATATAGAAGAAGCAGCAGCAGCACAGGGAGAGACCCTCTGTAAGCTGGCTACTGGAAAGTGACATAGTCCCAGAGCACAACATCAGAACCTTTAGAAATCTGCTCCAGTTAGAAAAGTCTGTGCCTGAAAGGTGCTCAAGAGGTGAAGTGGAGCAGAATCCTAGGGGGGACCTTGTGGCCTAGGATCTGCAAGGTCACAGGGTGCCTGAGCTGACAGAGTTTCCAAGCACTGGGTCAAGAAAACCGGTTACACTCAGCGAGCCCAGGCATGGCCTTTCAGCTCCGTTTGCCATAAAATGCAAACTGCAGCATGATCAGGAGAAAACTCCCCATGGGAGGCCCTACAAATGGCAGAAACACTGCAACCTTTCACCTTCCTCTGTGAGGGGGCCTCAGGGGTGTCCACAGGACTGGGTGACCTCTCTCTGTGCAAGGATTCTGCAAAGGTCAGAAAGGCAGCAGCCCTCTGCCTTTCCCTGGGATAATCAAGTTAGGTGCAGGAGTTTGCAGAGTTTGGCACACACAAACATGAAGACTGCTTATTCCTGAGGATTTACTGAAGAGAGGGACTTCAATCTTTCATCTCTGGGGCTGGAGATCAGAGCATGGTCATTTTTATTTTCTTCCTCTAAAGAGGTCCATATTTTCAGAGCACAATGTTTTGAAACTTGAACTCAATCACAAGAGGAAATTGGGAAGGAACTCACCTCTTGGAGATTAAATAATTTTCTAACCAGAATGTATGGGTCATCCAGAAAATTAAAGAAGTTTTTTTTTAAATGGAAATAAATGAAAATGAAAACAAAACTGTTCAAAACCTTTAGGATACAGCAAATGTGGTCCTTAAAGGGAAGTACATAGCAATTAAAGCCTTTCTCAAAAAATTAGAAAAGTCTCAAATACACAAGCTAAACTTATACCTGGAAGAAGAACAGCAAATAAGGCCTAAACCAAGGAAGAGAAGACAAATAATAAAGATTAGAGCAGAAATCGACCAGTACAAAAAGACTGAGATGATGCCATGCATCTTTTCAGACTACAATAATATGAAAATTCAAGACAACCATAAGAAAAAATTTGGAAGAACCACAAATACATGAAGGTTAGGGAATATTCTACTGAAGAATGAATGGGCCAACCAGAAAACTAAGAAGAATTTTAAAAATACCTAGAAGCAAAAGAGAATGAAAACATGACATTTCAAAACCTTGGGGATGCAACAAAGGCAGCTTTATGAGAGAAGTATATACAGCAATACAGGCCTTCCTCAGGAAGCAAGAAAAGTCTCAAACACACAACCTAACCTTATACCTAAAGGAGATGGAAAAGAGAGCAAATAAAGCCTAAGTACAGCAGGGGAAAAAATAATAAAGATCAGAGCAGAAATCAATTCTAGAAATTGAAAGCAATAGACAGATAAATGAAACTCAGAGCTTGTTCTTTGAAAGAATTACTAAGATCAATAAACCCCTTTCAAAAAGAAAGAGAAAAGACCCAAATAAATAAAATCATGAAAGAAAGAGTTGAGATCACAACCAACACCAAAGAAATACAGTTATAAGAACATACTATGAACAATTACATGCCAACGAATAAGGCAATCTGGAACAAATGGATGCATTCCTAAAAAACATATAAACTACCAGAACTCAAAAAGGAAGAAATACAAAACCTGAACAGACCCATAAACAGCAAAGAAATTAAATCACTGATCAAAAATATCCCTACAAACAAGAGTCCAGGACCAGATGGCCTTCCAGCAGATTTCTACCAAACATTTAAAGAACTAATACCTATCCTTCTGAAACTATTTCAAAAAATAGAAATGGGAGGAAAACTTGTAAACCCATTCTATGAAGCCAGCAGTACCTTAATCTCAAAACTAAAGACTCCACCAAAAAGCAGAACTACAGACCAAGATCCTTGATGAACATGGATACCAAAATTCTCACCAAGATACTAGTCGATAGGATCCAATAGTACATTAAAAGGATTATTCACCATGAACAAATGGAATTTACTCCTTGACTGCAAGCCGTGGTTCAACATTAGCCAATCAATCAATGTGATGCATCACATTAATAAAAGAAAGGACAAGTCCAAATGATTCACTCAATTGATGCTGAAAAAGCATTTAATACAATATCGTATCCTTTCTTGATTAAAACTCACAACAGTGTAAGGATAGTGGGACCATACCTCAATATCATAAGAACTATCTATGGGAAGGCCACAGCAAATATCATTCTTAGTGGGGAAAAACTGATAGCTTTTTCCTGAAGGTCAGGAACACAACAGAGATGCCCACTCTCACCACTGTTGTTCAAGATAATACTAGAAATCCTAGCCTCAGCAATAAGACAACAAACAGAAACAAAATGCACTCTAATTGGCAAAGGAGAAGTCAAGCTCTCACTTTTAGCAGATGAAGTGATACTTTATGTGAAAACCTAAAAGACTCCAAACCAAAATTGCTAGAACTCACAAAATAATTGAGCAAAGTGGCTGGATATAAAATCAATATACAGACATCAGTTGCATTTCTATCCACTAACAATGAGACAGAAGAAAGAGAAATGAAGAAATTGATCCTATTTAAAATTGTACCCAAAACCATAAGATACCTAGTAATAAGCCTAACCAAAGAGGCAAAGGATTGATACTCCAACAGCTATAGGACACTTATAAAAGAAATTGAGGAAGACACAAAGAAATGGGAAAATGTTCCATACTGATGCACTGGAAGAATAATTATTATTAAAATGTGTATGCTACTGAGAGCAATCTGCACATTCAGTACAATCCCAGTCAAGGGTAGGTGATATGGTGAAGTGTGTAAGTCTGATGATTCACAGACCTGTACCGCTGGGGCAAATAATACATTATATATTAATAAAAATAGTTTATATAAAAAATTTAAAAAATACCATCAGTATTATTCATAGATCCAAATGAACAATCATAAAATTTGTCTGGAACCAGAAAAGACACAAAATTAGCCAGAGAAATGTCAAAAAAGAAAATAAAAGCTGGTGGCATCACAATACCAGACTTTAAGCTATATTACAAAATTACAATCATGAAGACAGTATGGAACTAGCACAAAACCAGATACATAGATTATGAACGGAATAAAAAACTGAGAAATGAACCTTCAATTTTCAACTAATCTTCCACACAGCAGGGAAGAATATCCAATGGAAAAAAGACATTCTCTTCAACAAATGATGCTAAGAAACTTGGACAGCCACCTGCAGAAGAATGAAACTGGACCACTTTCTTACACCACACACACACACCATACACAAAAAATAAAACCAAAACAAATAAAAGACCTAAAAGTGAGACAGCAATCCATCAAAATCCTATAGGAGAACACAGGCAGCAACCTCTGTGACCTAGGTGACAGTAACTTCCTACTAAACACATCTCCAAAGGCAAGGGAAACAAAAGCAAAAAAATGAACTACTGGGACTTCATCAGGATAAAAAGCTTCTGCACATCAAAGGAAACAGTCAACAAAACTGAAAAGCAACCTACAGAATGGGAGAAGATATTTGCAAATGACATATCAGATGAAAGGCTAGTATCTACGGTCTATAAAGAACTTAACAAACTCAATACCCAAAAAATAAATAATCCAGTCAAGAAATGGGCAGAAGACATGAACAGATATTTCCCCAAAGAAGATATACAAATGGACAACAGACATGAAAAATACTCCACCTCACTTGGCATTAGGAAAATTCAAATAATAACCACAATGAGATACCACCTCACACCTGTCAGAATGGCAAAAACTAACAAGTCAGAAAATAACAATCATTGGTGAGGATGCAGATAAAGGGGAACTCTCCTACACTGTTGGTGAAATGCAAGGTGGTAGAGCCACTCTGGAAAACAGTATGGAGGTTCCTCAAGATGTTAAAAATAGAGCTTCCCTATGACCCAGCAATTGCACTACTAGGTATTTACCCCAAAGATCAAATGTAGTCATCCAAAGGGGCACCTACACCTCAATGTTCATATCAGGAATGTCCACAATAGCTAAACTGTGGAAAAAGCTGAGATGTCCATCAACAGATGAATGGATAAAGAAGATGTGATATATTATATAATGGAATATTATTCAGCCATCAAAAAGGATCAATACTTACCATTTACATTGAAATGGTTGGAACTGGAGGGTTTTGTGCTGATCAATCTAAGTCAGAGAAAGTCAGTTATCATGTGGTTTCATTCATATGTGCAATTAAAGAAACAGTGCAGAGGATCATAGTGGGAGGGAGGGAAAACTGATTGGGAAGTCATTAGAGGGGGGAAAACCCATGAGACTCGAAACTACAGGAAAAACTGAGGGTTGCTGGAGGGGAGGTGGGTGGGCAGATGGGGTAATTGGGTGATTGGGACTAAGGAGGTCACATGAGGTGATGAGCACTGCATGTTATACACAACCAATGAATTATTGAACACCACATCTGCATCTAATCATGTACTACATGTTAACTAATTGAATTTAATTTAAAAAATAACATAAGAAGGAATTAACTTCTGATGCACCTCACAAGATGGATCATCCTTGAAAGCATGCTAAGTGAAAGAAGTCAGATATAAAAAGCCACATATTTATGATTCAATATATATAAAATGTCTAGAGTAGGCGAATCCATAGAGACCCAAAACAGATTAGTGGTTGCCAGGGCTTGGGGAGGGATAAATGGGGACTGATGTTTAATGTGTATGTGGTTTCTCTGAGGAGTAATGAAAATATTCTGAAATTAGATAGGGGTGATGCTATCAGAACATTGGGACTCTTCTAGAAGTCACTGAATTTTACACTTAAAAAAATTTTTAAATGGTGAGTGATGAAATGGTTGTATGAATTTTATCTAATTTTAAAAAAATTTTATTTAAATTCTATTTAGGTATCATATAGTGTATTATTATTAGTTTCAGGAGTAGAAGTTAGTGATTTGTGAATATGTGTATATTTATTACACATCTTCTTTATCCATCATCTATCAATTGACATGTAAGCTACTAGCACAAAAACAGACTTGTAGATTAATGGAACAAAATAGAGAACCCAGAAATGGACTCTCAATTCTATGGTCAACTCATCTTCTACAAAGCAGGAAAAAATATCCAATGGAAAAGACAGTCTCTTCAATAAGTGGTGCTGGGAAAATTGAACAGCCACATGCAGAAAAATGAAACCGGACCATTCTCTTACACCATACACAAAGATCAACTCAAAATGGATGAGAAAGCAATCCATCAAAATCCTAGAGAAGAACACAGGCAGCAACCTCTTTGACATTGGCCACAGCAACTTCTTGCTAGACATATCTTCAAAAGCAAGCAAAACTAAAGCAAAAATGAATTACTGGGATGTCATCAGAATAAAAACTTTTGCACAGCAAAGGAAAGAGTCAACAAAACTAAAAGGCAACCTATGGAATTGGAGAAGATACTTGCAGATAACAAGTAAGATAAAAGGCTAGTATCCAAAATCTATAAAGATCTTACCTTAACACCCAGAAAACAAAAAATCCAGTCAAGAAAAACAGCAGAAGATATGACCATTTATCTCAGTTTTTAAAAAAGCAATTATCATAAATGGCTTTCTCCCTTTTACACACATTCACTTCTCTCAACTACCTCATGGATCCTGGCAGTTGTTTTCATGGGAGAATACCATTGAAGAAGAGATTAACAATTACAAATTGTGAGTCATCTCTCCTTTCCCAATAAGGACTTTTTTTTTCCTTATATTTGCTAAGAAACCAGAAGTCTATATATAGTTGGCAGCAAATAATTTTCAGCTTTGCTAATGAAACTGGAGTTCAAGTGTCTACAATGTCAACAGCATCCCAAGTAAGTACTTGTGACTCACCACCTCTCTCCTTTCACATAAATATTTCTTGAGTTTTTCATTGTCTGAATAAATGACTACAAGGCAAGAGCTCCTGAGAGGTTGCTGATTAAAGTGCCCTTTATTTTAAAAAACATAATTAAATAATACTTGGGTTTATCTTCTCTTTAGGGAGATGGAACACAAAAGATATTAGAATCTCAAATGACACAGTCAGTAAGCCATCTAGTTAATAATACCTTTTTAATTATCACAGCTAGCAGCATTGCAATCATGTCTGCAAGGTTTAGTTGTATTTACAGAAATTAAACTGCAAATCAAGTTGTGAAGCTCTCCCCTCTTATGAGTTGCCCAAAGACTATTAAACAAAATAGAATTTAAAAACAGCATGGAGTTATAAATAGCCTGCTGTTTGGTATAGCTTGTCAATCTGTTACCACTTTCATATTTTCTCTAACAGCTCTCTAATTAGCACTCACTTTTGATACTACTGCTGCTAAAATGTTTACGTTGGAAGTTACAAATTACTGTCTCATTATACTGGCTACTTTGTTTTACATGAAGTAAATAAATAAATTCCCATTCATGCTATAAAAAAAAATGTGCTGTCATCACTTTTTCTATAAGATGACTAATAAAGTTTGCCATTTTTACACTAGATATCAGCAAAGAATAACTTTAATTAAATTTGGTAGTATAAGAATTGATGACTTCCTTTAGTAGTGAATTGCTTGCAAGTATGAAAACTTTACATAAATGAAGTCAAAAGATATAGTCCCATTAGAATAACAAACTCAGCATCTGACTTGTGTCAGGGGAAAAAAAAAGTTGTTTTCAAAATTTTTCAGCTCCCCATCTGCTGCTGTGCATTAAGGAACTCAGAATATTTGTGCTTCCACAAGGCTGAGTCCTGAAAAACCCTGGAAATAAGTGCTGGAAGGGGTCAAAGCAGGGAGTAACCACTATTGGGGCCAAACAAACAAACAAACAAAAAACACAAGCAAACAGGGCAATGCTTCTGATAAAACTCACTTCTTGGCAGATTCATTTAAGTTCTTCCCATTCTATGAAGTGTCCTTGTGAAATTAGCCAAACCATTTATCTTTCTGTCATTGGGAATTCTTTGTCCAAACTCCTGCTGCTTACACTAATGTAAATTGTACTGTCTGCTCAAAATATTCATGCTTCTACTACCAAAGAGAGGGAATTATGGGAGAATTACACATCTCACTCCACTGATCCCTGGGGGTATTGTGATTTATTTTGACTAGTGATATGACAGTACTGACTTCTGAACAGAACTTTAAGGGTCATCACATGGTTTGTCATAGTTCGTGAAGCCAACATGTACCTCCCCTGCTCTTTCTGCTTTGGTCCTGGAATGAAGATGATGCAGGAGAACCACAGTTAGCCCAGGATGGACATGAAATTAAAATGACCTGAAATTTTAAGGGCTTTATTTTAAATGTAGCATTAACTTAGCCCATACTAACTGATCCATACATTTAACTATCATGTACTCATTTAGTATTTAGTAAATATCTAATATTGAATGAATGAAAAACTGTAATTATTATTATTAAGATTATATCTACATATTCAAAAGCAGGTTATCCATGTTAACAGGCAATTGTTCTATGTTATATTGAGACCAGCTTTATTTTCTGGGCACAAGGTCCACATATCTATACTTTACTCAAAAAGACAAAGTTGATCAACACCCCCACATATTCCCTAATTACAGGAAATTGTAGAACATGTCAAAGGCCAGCTTTCCTTTACAACCTGTAATAATAATCCTTCTCCATCACCCTGCCCATGTTTATGCTATATACCTACAACAGCAACATAGTGTCATCTTTTCAATGTGTTTCATAAACTCTTTTATGACAAGTGTCAATTGGCCAAGTGTCAGGTCCAACACATCTGCACAATGAAGGTTATTTGGATTTGGAAAATAATCAGGACACAACACAGGGTGACCTGTCTCTCACATAAACAATCTCCTGGTTCAGCCTCAACACACACACTTTGGATCTTCTTGCTAATTATCAGCTATTCTTTTAAGTAAATAAAAATTAACACTCCATATAAAATCCAAATTGCACTGTCCCTAGCAGCCTTCATTAAATGCCACATATTGTGGAATTTACTCATTCTTGTCTATGAATGCTGGCCACCATGACTTGTTAGAGTTTTGTTGGAAGATTAACTTCAGATTTACTTCAGAACTGATACTAGTTCATATATTCCAAGTCCTCCACATAAGCCATAACTAAGACCAACTTCTCATGAAACCAAAAACCCTGAAGAAAGGAAAGCATTAGTTGAAACTGCACTTCTGGTCAGATAGTCTCATTTGGCATTCTCTGCCTCAATGGGCCTAGAATGTTACAGAAGTGAAGAGTCCCTTCTTGGTGATTGAAAAATAGACACTACTATTCTCTGCCATTCCCCCCAAATAACTTTCAATATTTCACAGGAAAGGGGGCATTCTTTTTTTTTTTTTTTTAAGATTTTATCCATTTACCTATTGGGAGGAGGGAGAGGAGGAGGATAGGGACAGGGAGACTCCATGCACGATATGGAGCCTGATGTGGGGCTCACTCTCATGAACCTGAGATCACCACGTGCTCTGAAGCCAAGAGTTGGCCACTCAACAGATTGAGCCACTCAGGAGCCCCAGGGCATCATTTTTTCTCTATCCAAAATGCTCAGTCTTATTCCCAATACTACCTTACCTATAAACTACGGGTCCCCTGTAGCTGAAGAGAGAAAGTCTCAGAGAGGCCTGGCCAATAGGAAATTGAAGGCTCAGATCTCCATCAGCATAGGATAAGTTGAGTTTCAGGTGTCCTTAAAATACTTGAACAGCCAATTATCCCTGGGAAGAAACTGAATTTTCCTTTACTCTTTCAACAGTTGTCCATTGAGTTTCCTCTATGCTCCTGGCCTATGATAGGTGCTGTAGGAAGAGCAGGAGCAAAGCAGAGTGTCCCTGACATCATAGACCTTCAAGCTAAGCAAGAGTGAGGTAAATAAAGAAATCTTCATACTAAAATCAGGGCTATACTACAGAAATCACAGGGTGATGTGGAAGTAAGAAGAGCAGCTCTTAACCTAGTTTATATGGCTGGGTCAGAAAAGATTACTTTGAAGAGTGATATCTTTTAATTTTTTATTTAAATTCAATTTAGGTAACATATACTGTATTATTATTTTCAGAAGCAGAATTTAGTGATTCATCAGTAACAGATACCACCCAGTGTTTATTATATCATGTGCCCTCCTTAATGCCTTTCATCCAATTACCCCATCCTCCCACCACCTCCCTCCAACAACCTGCAGTTTGTTTCCTATAGTTAAGAGTCTCTTAAGGTTTGCTTCCCTCTCTGTTTTCATCTTATTTTATTTTTCCTCCCCATACCCTATGTTCATCTACTTTGCCCCTTAAATTTCACATTTCAGTAAAATCGTCTGGTATTTGTCTTTCTCTGATTGACTTATTTTGCTAACCAGAATACCATCTAGTTTCATCCATGTCATTGCAAATAGAAAGATTTCATACTTTTGATGGCTGATTAATATTCCATTGTATATACACCACATCTTCTTTATCCATTCATCTGTCGATGAACACCTTTGAGCTCGTTCCACAGTTTGACTATTGTGGACATTGCTGCTAAAAACATTGGGATGCAGGTGTCCCTTCAAATCACTGTTTGTATCCTTTGGATAAATACTTAATAGTGCAATTGCTGGGTCATAGGGTAATTGTATTTTTAACTTTTTGAGGAATGAGAAGTAATAATGAAGGCAAAACACAAAAGATGACTACAAGGCAGCCAGGTAAGGTAAGGAGAAAGGAAGCTTCTATCAAGAGACACAACAAGTGCAAAATCCAAGAGCTGAGAATGAACATGGGGCTAGACGAAATTGAAAACAATTGCCTGGGGGAGTATAGAGTCCAAAGAGAGAAATGGTGGGAGATGAGGCTGAAGAGTCAGTCAAAAAGGATCTTTGAGCAAATATTGGGATCATTGGGCTTTATGATAAGGCAATGGAAAGTCATTGAAAGAGTTCAAGCAATAATCAGATTTATGTGTTATTAAGTTGCAAATTTTGGCTACAGTGAGAAGGACAACAATAGTGGATGTGGGAAGCCCTATTAGGATATTATATTTAGTTATCTATTCCTATATAACAAATTAATACAGATATCATACCTGATGAATATCTAGTCAAAGATATAAGAACCAGGTACTAGTATTCTATAAATACATATATGATATTAATTACTATTAATTATTAGCTGACATAATTAATCTAATTAGTTGATTAATTATTGACCAATATTAAATATTTATCAATTACTATGCACCAAGCATAGATCTTAGCAGTTTACATTTAATCTCACAACAACTTCATGAGGTGCAATCATAACATCTCTTGAGGAAACAGATATACCAAGAGATAATGCAGCTTCCCAAGGCCATTCAACAGGAAAATCGTGGAAAATCTTGGAAATCATGGAAAATCATGGATAATCATGGGAAAACATGGAAAAATCATTGGAAAACCATGAAAATCATGTAAAATCATGGATATATTATAGCATATGGAATCTCTAACTTCAGAGCACTGTATTGTGACCTTTATGTTCATTATAAAACTCAAGCCATACAACACCTTATAAGGTAGTCTAATGTCATTTTATAAATGTGAAACTCAAATTCTAAGAGGAGAAATAACTTGCTTAAAGTCATGCCACCCATAAAATCTGTGATGTAACTCTAACTTGGGTTCTGAATGATTCACAGTCACAGGCTCCCAATTGCTATGTTGCATGAAGGCCAAGATATCTTGTTTCTAATATAAGAATATAAATTCTGTATAAGAAGGATTGAATTTATTCCACATAATTTAGCAGCACAAAATAAGTGATGACAGGAAAACTGAAGTTATTCCACATGAGTAACCAAAACTCTCTAAGAATGGAAAGAGAGACCACAGCAGTATGAATGCCCCATCACGTATACAGTCAGGCCAAGGATGATTGGCCTTATGTTGAAGCTGATGAAGAGGGGATTCTTTCTTTTCTTTTCTTTTTTTTTTTTTTTTGAAGAGGGGATTCTTGATCAAGAAAAAGTTCAACCAAGGACACTTGAGGTCCTCTCTAACTTTAGGACTCTATGATTCACATGGCTAAAGACTTTCCTTTAATTCCTAAGAGCTTTGTTCTTTGTACTCTATACTTTTTTACCATAAAATCAAGAAATAATGCAGACTGGGAATATAAAACTAATTTTATTTTTTTTTCTGTTTTTATATCTAATAGAATCATAGTTCATATTACGTTATCTGAAAAATATAAGGAACTGATATTCAGTGTTTGTCTTTCCAAGGAATAAGATCAGTCTTAACATTAGCAGGAGTCACTTTTGAATTCATCAGTAATATTTCATTTCTCATCTGCCAATGAGGTGATCCATGTGGCAGAGATAGACAGATTGAACTGTGAGCAACCTGGGTGGGTCAGTACAGTGCAGACTGCATATGCTTGGCTTAGGTTTTGGGTTTTATACTTGCTGTAGATTAATTCCTTTAAATATTTTTTACAAATTTGACTCCAAGAGACTCATGCAGTAAGAATTCTTTTGCCAATACCTTGGATGTTAGACACCTGGCTCACCACTTCTGACAAGCAATGTAAACACCCCATGTGCGGTCAGCATATTCAGTCCTATGACATGAGCATACCATGCTTTCTTTGTTTCTTTGTTTGTTTCTTTCAACAGCCTTCTTTCTGTCAAACTCATGAGGATTATTTCCAGCAGAGAATAAAAGTAGTTGACAATTTGCATGTGTTCAACTCAGTATCTTCTTCTCTCTTATGTGGAGGCTGAACTCAATCCTTCCAGACATCTGGGCCCAGGAGAAATAACAGTGGACTCTATAGAGAAATGTGTCATTTTCAGGAAAAAAAGAGAAGTCATTAGATGAAAACTCTCTCACCTCCCATTTACCAAATCTATAAACCTTGCTGACTCAGTGTGTCTCCCCTTTCTGTTCCCTTTCATTGAGGATGAAGTCCTTCCTCATAAGTATGAAAAGCCTACTCCTGGGCTTATGCTATGAACCTCAAATCTTTTATCCTTGTAAGAAGCCCCACTGACTCCATTGTTGTCTTCCCCTCCTATATCTTCATCACCCCTGTCTTGTATATATCTCATAAACATTCAAAAATGTTTTAGTCTAAAACCATAAGTGACTCTTAATCTCACAAAACAAACTGAGGGTTGCTGGGGGGAGGGGGGTTGGGAGAAGGGGGGTGGGGTTATGGACATTGGGGAGGGTATGTGCTTTGGTGAATGCTGTGAAGTGTGTAAACCTGGCGATTCACAGACCTGTACCCCTGGGGATAAAAATATATGTTTATAAAAAATAAAGAATTTAAAAAAAAAATGTTTTAGTCTAACCCACCTTAAAAAAAAAAAAAAAAAAAAAAGCTATACCTCTGCCCCTTTGGCGCTTGTCTTATTCCTCTCCTCTCCTTTATAGTCCATCTTCAAAAAAGGGATTTGAGGTGTTTATATACACTGCCCCCATCTCCTGTCACTCCCATTTTCTCCTTGAAAATGGCCTCACTGTTACAACTCTACCAAAAAACCTCTTACCAAAGGCACTATGGGCTTCATGTTTCTAAATCCCATGGCTACATTTTAGTCTCCACTACTATGGCCTTTTGGAAGAGTTTGCCATTTTTTTAGGTGCTGTGACTGAGTGTTCTCCTGGCTTTTCTAAGGTCTTTCTATCTCTGCCTCTTAGATGCACCATCACCTCCACCCAGCTTTAAAGATCAAAGTTCCTCAGGGTTTAGCCCTGGCTCCTTGTCTTTCCAACATCTTTCTGGGTATCTCTTTCACTCCCAAGGTATCAAACACAACCCATATCAGAATCACAGATGTCTTGTTCACCGTAATTCCTCAGTATTTAGGACAGTGCCTCCTACAAATAGTTTCTCCATTTTCTTTGTTTAATTAGTTGACTTGAAGCCAGATGTTCCAAGTTCATCGTGGAGAAAGGCATAGATAATGACAGGAGTAAGACACAAGGGTTAGAAGTGTAATCTTTGGAGTCAGAGCTTGATTTATAGCCTAGATCTTCCTTTTACTAGCTTTGTGATTTGGGACAAATTTTTGTTTGTTTGTTTTTTAAGATTTTATTTATTTATTTGACAGAGAGAGATCACAAATAGACAGAGAGGCAGGCAGAGAGAGAGAAAAGGAAGCAGACTCCCTGCCAAGCAGAGAGCCTGATGCGGGGCTTGATCCCAGGACCCTGAGATCATGACCTGACCCGAGGGCAGCAGCTTAACCCACTGAGCCACCCAGGCACCCCAAATTGTTTGTTTTTAAAATAGTATCAAATAAGGTATCTATGTTAAGATTTTTTCCTTTTTCTTTTTTAGATTTTGTTCATTTTTGTTCATCTTTTTAAAGATTTTGTTCATTTATTTGAAAGAGAGAACAAGCACAAGCAGTGGGAACAGCAGGCAGAGGAATAAGCAGGCTCCCTGCTGAAAAAGGAAACACTAAAAATATCTCTCAGTTTTTCTAATATCAAAAAGTTCATTTGGTGCTGCTTAAAAATGGTTTACTAAATTTTAAATAATTCTATATCTATTATGAATAACTTATTCCACTGCTAGTGATTTAAACACTATGACCCCCCCGCTTACCCTTAAGGAAACTGGTTTCTAAGTACTTGTAGTCATCTGATCACTTGTTGTAGGCAGAAGACCCATATAGGGTGGAAGGCTATATATTATTTTTGATAGAAAATATCCATATAGCACCCATTCTCCCTTCTTTGGGTAATTCTGACAAAAATTTTCCTGTAGGAAATAACTCCTTCCCACCCTCAGTCCGCGAATGTCAAGTGGAATTGGCACCACCTTTGGCTGCAGAAGGCATTAGACACAGGACTGACTAGTCAGTGCATCACATTTCCCTGACCATGCCAGTTAAAGGAGAGACACATGGCTCAGTCAGGGACAGAGAGGAATAAAGAGACTTTAGTGTGCCCTTTAAGAAGACACACTTTCTTTTTTTTTTTTTTTAAAGATTTTATTTATTTATTCCACAGAGAGAGATCACAAGTAGGCAGAGAGGCAGGCAGAGAGAGAGAGGAGGAAGCAGGCTCCCCACTGAGCAGAGAGCCCGATGCGGGACTCCATCCCAGGACCCTGAGATCATGACCTGAGCCGAAGGCAGCGGCTTAACCCACTGAGCCACCCAGGCGCCCAGAAGACACACTTTCTTTTCCACAAGCCTTGAATGAGGGATTTGAGCCCCTCGTAGCCATTAGTGGAGTTCGATCATGTAGCTGGAATGGAAAAGAATGGCCAGGAAATAGAGAGAAACTGAGTTCAATGACATTTTTTGAGCCTCTGGATTAAGAGTTCAACTGACTAGTCCTTTTGGGTCATCATGTAACTAAAGAAATTCTTTTTTCCCCAAAGTCAGGTTAAGTTAGAGCTCTTTGATTTAAAAAGGATGGAAAATCTAAGTGATGTACCTGTCTAGTTTATTCCTCTCTGTTCTATGTTTTAAACTAGCCACCTAATTAATTGAAACAGGTGAAGCATCATCATCAGAAAGCAGTCATTCACTCCCGAAATATGACATAGGAACCATTGTCAGAGATTTCAAGTCTTTAAGAAGCCAGCTATAGGATATTTAGAGACAAAATTGCAGAATTTTAAAGAGAAATGTGACTTCAGAGAAGACCATATATTTAGTGGGTCACAAATCCAAAAACATGCAAAGTCAAGAAGGGAACATGAATGAGTGAAAGAGTCAGGAGTGAGAAGAGCAGCGACACTGATGAAAAATGACCAATGACACTCAACTCTGGGTCCATACCCAGGGAGGAGTAGTGGGTATCAGGCTACACTGGACGTCCTATGTGAGTAGCCTCCACTTAGTGTCGTCTGACTACTGGATGTGGGAATAGTGGTTCAAGATGAAATATTTTATGTGAAACTGGTTTTTGAGTGTTGCCAACTAAATTGCTTTTTTAAACCGTGTGATTCAAACATAGTATATAATCAAACCACACTCAGCCCAAAATTGTCAGAATATTCATTATGAAGATGGGGGTAGGATGGTGGTAAGGGAGTAAATTAAACCCCCAAATGGACCATGTCTTACACAACTACTAGCAAGAGGCAAAGACTAGACTCAAATTCTAGTCTCCTGACATGTCCCCCCACACTGAACAGACTGAAAATCACACTGTAATAAGAGTAATCTCCATACCTGGAGAACAATGCCAGTTTGTATAGCATTCTCACATAAAGTGAAATCTAATCCTTATAGAATGTAGGTACTATTCTATTCCTATTTCTACTTTACAGATATTCTAGAAAATAAAATTCCTGGAGATTGAATGATCTTCCTGAAGTTTAGTAAGAGAGAGCTCAGGTACTCCTACCCTTAACTCATCACCTTTCCTTCTAACCATACCTGTTTTTCTTCCTGGGTCCCAGATCTCAGTTGAAAGTTAGCACCCACCTTCCTCCCTACTATCAAGACACACACACACACACACACACACACACACACACACACACACACTATCTGATTCTGCTTTCTAAACTTCTCTTTTATCTCTTTTATCCCCATTGTCCATTGCCATCAATTCACAACTGCATCACCACATCAGGCTCCCTAAACCTAATCTTTTCCTTCTGTATCATACTCTATACCACAGCCAAAGGGAGCTTCCTAAAATGTTGCCCCAGCCTTAGGCCTGCACTATCTTGTCTTTCTTTCATAGTACTTATACCATCATACTGTAATTATCTTTGCACCCTGCCCCAACCAGAATTAAAACTCTTACAAAAAAAAAAAAAAAAAAAAAAGAATTTGTCTTTGTATTCCTGGGACCCAGTACCTGGCTCATAGTAGATGTTCAGTGGCTGTGGAGGAAAAGAAAAGGGAAAATGGGGGAGGCAGAGAAGGAGAAAGAGAAGAAAAGATAAATCTCCCAGACTTTTAGGGGGAGTAACTTTAAAGATCACCTAGTCTTACCTTCATATTTCAGAGATGGAGAAACAGGGCCTAAATAGGAAAGTGTTCTATTAAAATTCATACACGTGACAAATGGAAGAGTCATGATCAAACTTGGGTCTTTACAAGACTATTCCAGACACTGTTAAAAAAAAATTATACAGCAAATGAAGGATTCAACTTGTCAGGGATTAGTAATAATTTCTTACTATTTCCAAACAAAAACATTGCAAATTAAGAGCATTGATCATAATTTAAAAGCTATCAGTATCATCCTGGGTAAAAATGATGAATAAGCTTTAAGGATACTCAGTAAACACTTGATAAGTCACCTCTGATATTTTCCATATTTTTAATTTGAATTCTATTAACTAATATATAGTACCTCATTTGATTCAGATACACTGTTCAATAATTCATCCGTTGTGTATAAAACCCATTGCTCATCATATCGTGTGCCCTTTCTAATGCCCATCACCTGGTTGCCCCATCTCCCCATCCCCCAGTAACCCTCAGTTTTTTTTTCTTATAGTTAATAGTTTCTCATGGTTTTTCTTCCTTTCTGATAACTTTCCATTCTGTTTGCCCTCCCTTCCCCTATGATCCTCTGCATTGTTTCTTAAATTCCACATATGAGTGAAACCATATGATAATTGTCTTTCTCTGATTGACTTATTTCACTTAATACCCTTAGTTTCAACCATGTCAATGGAAATGGTAAGTATTCATCCTTTCTGATGGCTGAGTAATATTCCATTGTATATATGAGCCACATCTTTTTTATCCATTCATCTGTCCATGGACATCTATCTCTTCTTCTTCCACAGTTTGACTATTGTGGACATTGCTACTATGAACATTGGGGTAACACTTCTTCTCACTACATCTGTATCTTTGGAGTAAATACTCAGTAGTGCAATTGCTGGGTCATAGTGTTGTTCTAATTTTAACATCTTGAGGAACCTCCATACTATTTTCCAGAGTGGCTGTACCACCTTGTATTCTCACCAACAATGTAGGAGGGTTCCCCTTTCTCCGTAGCCTCACCAACATTTGTTGTTTCCTGACTTGTTAATGTTTGCCATTCTAACTGGTATAAGGTGGTATCTCATTGTGGTTTTGATTTGTATTTCTCTGATGCCAAGTGATGTGGAACATTTCTTCATGTAACTGTTGGCCCTCTGTATGTCTTCTTTGGAGAAATGTCCGTTTGTGTCTTCTGCCCATTTCTTGACTGGATTATTATTTCTTGACTGGATTATTTTTGGGTGTTGAGTTTATTAAGTTCTCTATAGATCTTGCATACTAGCTCTTTATCTGATACATTATTTGCAAATACCTTCTCCCATTCTGTAGGTTGCTTTTCAGTTTTGTTAACTGTTTTCTTTGCTGTACAAAAGCTTTTTATCCTGATGAAGTCCCAATAGGTCATGTTTAATTTTGTTTTCCTTGCTTTGGAGATATGTCCAGAAAGACATATCTAGAAAAAAGTTGCTGAGGCAGATGTTGAAGAGGATGCTGCTTGTGTTCTTCTCTAGGATTTTGATTGCTTGCCATCTCATATTTGGGTCTTTCATCCATTTAGAATTGACATTTGTGCATAATGCAAAAAAAAAAAAAAAAAGGTTCAGTTTAATTCTTCTGCATGTGGCTACCCAATTTTTCCAGCACCATTTGTTGAAGAGACTGTCCTTTTTACATTGGATATTCTTTCCTGCTTTGTTGAAGATTAGTTTTCTATAGAGTTCAGGGTCTGTTTCTGGTGTTTTACTCTATTCCATTGGTCTAGGTGTCTTGTTTTTGTGCTAGTATCATACTGTCTTGATGACCACAGCTTTGTTTGTAGCTTGAAGTCAAGCATTGTTATGCCCCCAGCTTTGGTTTTCTTTTTCAACATTTCTCTGCCTATTCAGGGTCTTTTTTGGTTCCATACAAATTTTAGAATTGTTTGTTCAGCTCTGTGAAAAATGGTATTTTGATAGGACTTGCATTGAATGTGCAGATTGCTCTGGTTAGCATAGGCATTTTTTTAAAAAGATTTTAGTTATTTATTTGTCAGAGAGAGAGAGAGCACAAGCAGAAGGGAGCAGCAGGCAGATAGAGAGAGGCAAGTGGAGGGAGAGGCAGACTCCACACTGAGCAAGGAGGCCAATGTGAGACTTGATTCCAGGACCCTGGGATCATGACCTGAGCTGAAGGTAGACGCTTAACTGACTGAGCCACCCAGGCACCCCAGCATAGACATTTTAACAATATGTATTCTTCCAATCTATGAGCATGGAATATTTTCCATCTCTTTGTGTCCTCCTCACTTTCCTTCATAAGTGTTCTGTAGTTCTTGAATACAATATTTGATTAATGTTTGTTTCTATAGCAGATATTATCAGTGTCCCACCAATATTCCTATCATTCTATGATTTTAGGGAGTTCAGCCAATTTCTGTATTTCAGATCCTGAAAGATTCTCTTGGCAACTGAAGGCTACTGTGCAGCAGGCTGAAGTGCCAAGGAATTAACAACCTCTGCCAGAAGTCCTCAGCCAATGATCCTCTATAAGTACCCCAGTTCTCTTGCCTTGGAAAGGATAATTCTGATGTGTTATTTTACATATTTTCTCAATATCCTACAGGTTTAAGCTTCAGTTCACTGTTTTGTTCACTGTGACATCTGACTTAATAGGACACCCTCTAATGACTGAATCACTCCTCCACTTCTCTGTTTCCTGAACCTACCGAATAAACTATTGGTGCTGAAATCCTTGTCTCAGTATTTGTTTCTGAGGCATTCTGGACTAAGCCAGCCTCTTTCCTAAGACAGTAAGCCGCTGATGACTGTAGATGGCTTATTCACCACTGTGTCTGATAATAAATACTCGGTCAATAATTAAGTAGGGAAAGGAAAAAAACATTATTGTAATTGTTACCATTTTTGTCAGTGTTGTTATTCAATATAAAATACTCAGCTCACCTTCACTGAGCACATTCAGCAGTACATCTGATTCTTGAACAAAATCAGGCTTTAAGGCCTTTGCATTTCACTTAGGGAAAATGAGGAAGGACTCGGGAATCAGGTTCTTTGAGGAAAGGCTGCCAGATGAGAGGTAATGTCTGTCCTGTTTTTCTGTCTGAGTCAGGACTCCAAAGGCAGAGATGACTTGCTCTCTAGTGTGAAAGCCTCCAGGGTTGTCAGCTCTGTGACAGACACTTAACAAGACTTCAGAAAGCATTGACCTCAGCCAGCACCCAGTCTCAAGGAAGTAACTCAGAATTAAAGTCAAATCAACAAGCCACTCCTCTAATTGAGGCTGAAAGCAGGAGAAGCTGTAGATATAGTTTGTGGCATAAAGGACAGGCATGTCACCTCAAGAAAAAGTACAAGTCAAGTCAGCATGTCACCTCCCACTGCTGGCTATGCAGAGATTTTAATGAAACATCTTGGGATTAATCCACACCAAAGGCCTATCTCACCTGGCAGGGGCCAATTTATAGCTTAAAGAGATGTCATCAACTTTAATAGGTTTCAAGCTTCAAGTCTCACCTTAAAATTATTGACTTCTTTTTTTTTTTTTAAGATTTTTTATTTATTTGTTTGACAGATAGAGATCACAGGTAGGCAGAGAGAGAGAGGAGGAGGAGGAAACAGTCTCCCCGCTGAGCCGAGAGCCTGATGTGAGGCTCGATCCCAGGACACTGGGACCATGACCTGAGCCGAAGGCAGAGGCTTTAACCCACTGAGCCACCCAGGCACCCCAAAATTATTGACTTCTTATGGAGTCCTATCTGGCTGCCCATTTAACTTCATTCAGGAATGGGATTGGAGAGCAAAAGAATAAAAAAGCCCTCAAGCTTTAAGGCTAGAAAGGACCTTATTAGACAAGGAACCACAAAATCAAATGTCTATAGTAGCCAGCAGGGAGGATAAATGGATGAAGTCTCTGGTCAGACTCTCTGAGAACCTGGAGAATACCTGCTGGGTTCAAGGCAGCAATGCTTTTCAATCCCAAGTAATTGTTGCTAGGCAGAAGTTCAGATCCAGTGTGGCCAGATTTTTTTTTTTTTTTCAAGAGAAGCCGTATATCGAGGTTTATAAAAGAAAAATTCCCCTGTACTTAAGTATTGATATTTAATTTAATATTTTAATATAATAAAACCAAGTGATAATAACAAAGAATAACAAAATTATTATACAGATAAGACTGGTAGTCATCTGGTACTCACCTGCTGTGCCTGTTGCAAAAATAGTGACTTCCTTACATTTAAATTGGGAAGCAGTCATTATCCCCGGCTCTCAAATGACTGTCTCCAGCACTCGGGCACCCCTGGCCTGCCCCTGAACATCAGTCTGTTCCATCATCCAGAGACTAAAATGTTAACACCTAACCAACAGATCACCTCAAGTTTCCTGTTTTGGCATGATCCTGTTTTGGCCAGCATCTGGTTGACCTGAACATCATTTGCACTATACTTGTGAAGTATTTTTAACAAACAAAACGCACATGCCAGTTCAAACAAAACACATACGCCAGGAATATTGATCCTACTGGAAATCAGTTTGAGACCCTGACTTATTCCAATTCCCCTTATTTGAGAGTTGGAGAAACAAAGGTAGACACAGAAAAAGTTATTTAATTAAAGTTATGAAACAAGTCACTGGCAAAACTTGATAAGAACCCACGACTTCAAGTTTATAGGCCAGGGCTCTCTCCTCTTCATCAATAGCTACCAAACCCATGGAAAGTATAGATTTTTAAAAGCGCAGATTTCTCTTAACTCTTAACTATAGAGAACAAACTGATGATTACCAGAGGGAGGAGTTGGGGAGATGGGTGAAATAGGAGATGGGAATTAAAGATTACATTTATCATGATGAGCACTGAGTAATGATTAGAATTGTTGAATCATTATATTGTACATCTGAAACTAATATAACACTGTATGTCAACTATACTGGAGTTTAATTTAAAAAGACTGAAAAAATAAAAACACGGATTTCTTTTCTCTATACCATCCCTGCCAAAACTCTGGGTTGGCCCAGGTATGAATATCTTTCAAAAACTCCTTAGATAATTCTGATGATCATCAGATCTGCCAAACATTGCTCTAAACTATAGCAATGGCATACCAGTAAATTTTAGCCATCAGGCTTCCTCTGTGGGACAAATTTGGAAAGAAGGGTGAAATCTCTATTGACATATTATTTAAATAATTCTCATCAGAGTTTCACATAGAAGACATGTGCATATATGTTGGGAGAACAAATGGTTTTTCCCAAGCCCCTTAGATCTGTCTTATTGCCATACTGAAGGGAAGAAAATTAAAGGAGGAAATTTTCAGAGATTGGTAAGAGTTGATGACCAGAGGAAGGGAGGCTATATGAGAACCAGCATCAGAATAGGACAGAAAAGTTTCAGCTGTGTCACTTACTAGTTCTACATCTTCAGATATCTCACTTAAGTTTTCTAGGTCTCACTTTCACCATCTGTAACATGGGGACAGCAATACCTACGAAGCAAAATAATCACAGATTTCAGAAAAAAAATCGGTCAATTCTGGGTTATCCTGGCTGTAGTTTCCTCAGTGATAGTAAGAGATTCATCCAGAGAGCCAAGAGGATATGCAGCTTCTGCTCGGTCCACAGGAATGTCAATACAGCTTTATCAGCTCCTGCCTAAAGCACAAGTCTTGCCACAAACTGATGGAGAGCTCAGACCTTTTTGGTACTTTCACACCTCTGACACTCATGCTGATGAGTTCAGCTCAGGTATCAATAGGGTCAATTATAGGCAGCAATATGTAGTTGCCCTTAAAAGTCTGCTAATATAGCCCACGTGTAATTATAGAGCTTCCCTTAGTCATAAGGCAATTCTCACAGTACCTGACATATAGTGTAATTGTGATGGTCATGATTATGATTGTATGGTATGGAATAGTGATCTAGAATCCTACTCTAAAGGCAGACAAACCAAGGTACAGTTGTGATTTTAGATATTATTTCCAAATATCTTCCAGTCTCAAATCATCATCAGTGAAATAGAAGCAATAATGGTTATCACCTATATTGCATTATTACAAGAATTAAATGAGCTAATATTGGAAAGAGTTTAGCTTGGTGCCTGGCATATGACAGATGCTCAGTAAATGTTCTGTTTGGTGATAACACTATTAATATTAACTTCAGCATTGAACTTCAAGTTTGAGAGAACCTTGATTTGGTAAGATTTGGTACTAGTACTAGTAGCCTAACAGGCAACCATGGCCTGATGAGAGGTTTGCACAGAGCAAAGTCTAGCTGGTCCCATGGGGAGCACAGAAGTACTGAGATGTTCAAGAGCCTCCTTCAAGTCTCTGAGCTCAGCAGGGAGTTGTTTGCAATATAGCCTCAACCCACATCCACCAACAGACCTTTCCCAGTCTCAAACCCTTCTGCCAGAAAGGCTGTTAGTAACCCATCCAACTACCCCTATTTGTAAAGCTTGGTTGAGTCAGGCCAAGGAGAAGTGCTGAGGGATCTCAAGCTTCTGGTAGTATAGGAGACTCTGGGAAATGCCAACTGCAGATCCCAGATCTCCACCCACTTCTTCCAAGCAGATCCAAATAATAGGTTCTTTAGGTAGGCAGCCCATCAACTCAGGATTCCAAGACAAACAGCCTTCATTTTTTGATCTAAATTTCTAATCTTTCCAGAGAGTTGCAACACAGGGCCTACTAACAAGGAGACAAGCTACCAGAGAGAGAAAACACCTATATTCAGACCCCAGCTGTAGCACATTCTCAGTATGTCATTGTAAGAACCAAGCAGATGTGATTATATAAAGAACTATAGAGTGTAATCAGGATAGTTATTTTTTTAAGATTTTATTTATTTATTTGACAGAGAGAGATCACAAGTAGGCAGAGAGGTAGCAGAAAGAGAGGAGGAAGCAGGCTCCCTGCAGAGCAGAGAGCCCCATGTGGGGCTCAATCCCAGTACCCTGGGATCATGACCTGAGCCAAAGGCAGAGGCTTTAACCCACTGAGCCACCCAGGCGCCCCCAGGATAGTTGTTATTAACATTTATTAATATAACACATGCTATGAACTTTCATTCACAAAGTTCAGTGTGTAAAAATGTAACCTTCTATAACAAAACTCAGTTTTTGAGTTGTTACCATTTTGCCTTGCACACAAACTTAATCTAGTTACCTCATTCTTTCCCAGAGAAATGTAAACATTTCAAGATTAAAAGTCAGTGTTTTCTCCTGCCTACCCTCTTTTTCTGGATAGGACATCTCAGATATCCCAGGGCAGAGGTGAAAGGGCTCTGAATCTCACTGAATCTTGGCATGGTGGAGGCAGTGGACCCACAGTGACTCTGGCATCCACATATCTCCTTCAGACCCAAAAGTCCTCTTCCAGCTATTTCCAAATTCACATACAGAAGTGCTTTTCCTTGTCACTTGTTGGGGGGCTCTTTCAGGCACCTTAGTAACTAGACATTTGCTCCTTCTGGTAAGTATTGCTGCACCAAATTGGGGTAGGGATGCTTTGGGTATCCCCCAGACCCATCTGGGAAATAAGTCTAGCTCCCCTCTGTAGCCTGTCCCTTCAAACCCATGAGAGGTCTCCATAGTTATCATCCAGGTCAGAGTCAAGAACCAAATAGACTTCATCTCTGCCCTATGGAACTAGTGACAAAAAAAAAAAAAAAAAAACCAAAAACAAACAAACAAACAAACAAACAAAAAAACAGTAATGTCAACACATAAATGAATAAGGTTTGAGAAAGTGTTATAAAGATAATAAACAAAAGTCAGTGGTAGAAGAAAACCTTGTTGGGGGGGTGGGGTGCCTGCTTATATACAGTGATCAGAATCAGGTAAGGCTGTCTGGTGAGGTGATAGATAAGCTAAGACCTGAAGGAAGGGAAGGAGCCCACATGTGAAAATTAGGATTAGGGTGATGGGACTGACACTCCAGGCATAGAAACAGATATGGGGAAAGGTCCTCAGGAGCATCCAAGCTTGATGTGGCATTGGAATACATAGAGTAGTTGAAACACATCCAAAAGTTATGTTGAAGAGTTAGAATTTATGCTAATTAAAGTGTTGTCATAGAAACATTCACTTTTGGTTACTTTTTTATCATTAAATGATTTTGAACAAGGATAAGATGGATTTTTCCCCCTAAAATATTATGTCAACCATAATTCTCAATAGATACAATATGGCTGCCCCCATGCAGGGACATTTCTGGTTGGCACAATGTATTGAGTATACTAGTACCATTTAAGGAGGTCCAGGGATGCTAAACACCCTGCAATATACAGGACAGGTCTACTCAATGAAGAATTGCTCCACCCCAAGTCCATTTTCCTAGCAAAATTTAGAGCATATCTGGCAGCTGTGTAGAGGCAAGAGTGGGAAAAAGACAAACATGTTAGCAGGGACATAATTAGGATTGCACTGACATTGTCCAGATGGGAAAAGATGATGGCAAGTGTAGGACTGGGACCTCAGGGATCAAGAAGAGTGAAAAAGTGGGCAGATATGAGCAGGCATCACATATTGGCCACACTGTGTTTTTATTAAATGAGACACAGTCCCAGAGTCTTTCTCAACATCACTCCTGGTAGACATTAACAATTGTTTCCAGTTAACAGTTGAGGCAAACCTATTAGGAAAATATCTGATTTGGGTAGTCCCTCAGAGATGGAGCAAAAAGGATACGAAAGGAAGAAATAGGGACTAAGTCTGGAAAAGAATGTTATTGAATAATGTAATATTCATGCAAGCCTTAAATGCCCAGATGAGCTTTTTAAATAAAAAGGACAATAGCTCTTCCATCTTTTAGAGGATTCCTCCTAGAAGCCCACCAGATTTTTCCCTCTCCTATTCCCTACCAAAACCTCATAGCTGCAATTTGAGTGTTCTCCAAAATTTAAAAAAAAAAAAAAAAATCCTTAAAGACTTGCCTATCACTCAGAAAATTAGCTGTCATGTGTAATTAGGTTAATTCAGCATGATATTCATCTGAAATATGAACATGCTATTAGTAATGAAAGCAAACATATGGAGCAAGTGTCCTTGATCTGCTGAGAGAGTGTGGCTGAGAGAGTGTGGCTAAGCCATGAGCTCCACACACAAATTATCACTATGCCTTTCCCAGAAAAGAAGGTGACATGATTAAAAAGACATCATAGAGGGGCACCCGGGTGGCTCAGTTGATTAAGCATCTTCCTTTGGCTCAGGTCATGATCCCAGGGTCCTAAGATTGAGCCCCATGCCAGGCTTCCTACTCAGTGAGGAGTCTGCTTCTCTCTCTCCCTTTGCCCCTCATATATGTGATCACATATATGTGCACTCTCTCACATACTCTATCTCTCAAATAAATAAATAAAAATCTTTTTTTTTTAAATTTTATTTATTTATTTGACAGAGAGAGATCACAAGCAGGCAGAGAGGCAGGCAGAGAGAGAGAAGGAAGCAGGCTCCACGCTGAGCGGAGAGCCCGATGCGGGGCTCGATCCCAAGATCCTGAGATCATGACCTGAGCCAAAGGCAGAGGCTTTAACCCACTGAGCCACCCAGGCGCCCCTAAATAAATAAAAATCTTAAAAAGACATCACAGAGTCCCAGAATCTCAGAAAAGTCCCCACACAGTGAATTTATAATTCTGTAGGAAGAGTTAGGTGACCACAGTAGATGACCCTATCTTGGGTCAATTCAGCAACAATTACCATTCAGAATCAGTTAACACTTACTGAATCTCCTCTCTGCCTCTTGATCAACCCCAACCTACATGTTTTTGTGGACAAAGATTACAGATGGAGTCCTAGAATTAGGTCAACTCAATTTTTTGATTCATGGATTTGAAAGAAATATAGTAGGTGGGAAACAGATGTACATGGTCTACTTGTTAAAAAAAAAAAAAAAAAAACCTGACTTCATTAGAATCTCTACCAACTGCAGCTTCATTGCATCACAAAGGGTCCCACACTGTCATAACTCATCCTGGAGGCTGGCTGCCCTTTATTTACCCCCAGGCAATGTGGCACTGTGTGTGTATACTCATAGGTAAACGTACTCATGTGAACATGAAGATATCAAGAAAAGTGTTTAAAACAAGCCTACCTAAATCCAAGATATTGAAAATAGATCATAAGGATAGACCACAGTGGGAAAGCAAACTATGTTCTCTCTCCAGCCCCCCTGATTAATCCATTATGGAAATTGGGTCTATCTTTCATACTAAATCACCTGAGAAGGTTTGTTGGTCACAAACCAGGCTTTCTTGGGGCATCTGGGTGGCTTAGTTGTTTAAGTGTCTGACTTCATCACAGCTCATGATCTCAGGATCCCAGGATTGAGCCTTGTGTCAGACTCCTCCTTCTCCCTCTGCCCCTCCCCAACCCTGGAGATAGTTGCTCACTCATTCTCAAGTAAAATCGTAACAAAAAAAAAAAAAAAAAAAAAAAGACTTTCTTTTAATTTTGCTAAAGAATCCAAAAGCTTCCCTTTGTTCAGCTATAATAGGAAATGGAATGGGGTATCCATGCATTGAAAGGCAATCTTTCAATGATTTTTGACTAGAAGGTACTAAAGACATGATACTGGACATGTTTTTAAACCAAAGCAAAGGGGCAGGAGCCCCAGCACTAGAGATGGGCCCACAGTCCTGCTGGTCACAGATTGGCAACTAAAAAAGCATTCCTTTGACTACTGAGAGAAAAAATATGGTATAACTGGGCAAAATGCTCAAATCCCTATGTATTTTCAGATGGTAACATCATATATCTGGCTAGTATGAAATCTGAAATTGACCTTCAATCCAAATGCCATCATCCAAAACTAGCTTATGGAAATCTACATAAATTATTTTCCTATTTCAATATATTTGGAGACTTGAGTTTTTCTAGAATCACTTACAAGGTTATAGCAGATATTGTTGATGCCTCAATTCCCTCAGTTCACTTGAGGTCACCTGAAACTGTGACAGATGGTTTCCAAAACGGTGACTGTAGGGGCCTGGTTAGCCAGGGGAAGCCATTTGGCTGTAAACTTAGATTGACCCCGCCCCTTCCAGCGGAACTTAGTTGCAAACCCTGGATATCGGGGCAGGCCAGGTTGGATGGAGACATCCAATCAGTGGGCGTGCATATATTTACTGTGGTGAGTTGAAATCCCATTGGCCACCTGTGTGTGGGCCAGGCTCAACCACCTCTATAAGGGTTAGTCTGTGAGGCTGGGGTAGGGGTAGTAGAAGGAGGAGTTAGAATAGCTGTTAGACTAGTAGGAGGAGTTAGAATAGCCGTTAGAGTAGTAGGAGGAGTTAGAATATCCGTTGGGATAGCCATTAGAGTAGCTGTGGGGAGCCATTAGGGTAGTCGTGGGTTAATAGTGGGGAGCAGCGCTGCCCCAATCGGCCTCGCCACTGTAAGTGGCCTCATCAGGGAGCAGCCTGGCAGGGGAGCAGTCTCATCTGGGGAGCGGCCTCAGCCTGGGAGTGGGCTCGTCCAGAGCAGCCTTGTCCAGAGCGGCCTCGTCGGCAAGTGGCCTCATCCAGGGTGGCTTTGTCGGGGTCATCGTCGTCGCCTCTTTGAGTGGCCTCCTCTGGGGAGCGGCCACATCTGGAGTGGCCTCGTCTGCGGAGCAGCCTCATCCAGAATGCCTCATCCCCAGCGGCCTTCTTGGGAGCAGCCTTGTCGGGGTCATCGTCATTGTCTCTTCATAAGAGATGGCCCCTACCAGTCAGTTTGATTTCTGATGCTTGGTGCGAAATAAAGTTTTGTTTGATTTTCACTTTGTGTCAGTCTCGTTCCTTTGATCACGAACCCTAACAGTGACAGCCTCCTGTCTCAAGCAGTTGCACCTCTCTTCTTCCTGAGGACTTTTTCCAGCAGCACCAGAACTAACTCCAACAAATGGGAGTATAAGCTGGATACGCAAGTGGCAGAGCACAAAAGATATGCCTCAACAAACCGAGATGGAAAGGAAAAAATTCAAGTTCCCTGTCTTCTGGTGGACAAGTCTAGGTATATTCCATACAGTTTCTTACAAGGCCCTTGGAAAGATGGATCCCTAATAACCCATTCATTTATATATCTCTGTCTCACTTTTCTTGTCACTCCCTTTGTGATTTCTGGATTCATCTCCCAAATAAAATGCCAGCACATGTCCTTGAATTAAACTTTGCTTCTGCAGGAACCCAAACCAAGACAAAAACAGGTATTTTTAATCATTCCCTAATTAATATGGCTTATAATATAGTACTTTCTTATGTATATTTGGAAATATATATATTTTTGGATTTTGGAAATGTATATATTTTATATATATTATACATTTATACTACATATTATATATTATAGATTTATATGTATTATATTTGTTATGCAGGTATTTCCATAAAAGTTTTTAGTGAATAAGATCACGTTATGTGATAAACACAAAGATATACCACACAGATGTCCCACAGAGAGAGGAGTTTTGCCTCAGATGTTGGAAGTGCTATCAAGGTCATCTTCCAGTTGTCAGCCCATTCAGAAAATGCTCGCATACAGAGTGTGCCTGACTCCTGGGTGAGTCCAAACCCATATTGGGGCCTTGGTATGAGGGATAGGAGAGATCATATTCATCAAGAATATTGTTCTGAAATTCTCCTTTTTGGTGGGGTCTTTGCCTGGTTTGGGGATCAGGGTAATGCTGGCTTCATAGAGTCTGAAAGTTTTCTTTCTGTTTCTATATTTTTTTGAAACAGCTTCAGGGGAGTGGTATTATTTCTTCTTTGAAAGTTTGGTAGAATTCCCCCCAGGGAACCCATCAGGTCCTGGGCTTTTGTTTTTTTAGGAGGTTTTTGTTTGCTGCTTCAATCTTGTTACTAGATATTGGTCTATTCAGTTTCTCAATTTCTTCCTGTTTCAGTCTTGGGAGTTTATAGGTTTCCAGGAATACATCCATTTCTTCTAGATTGCTTAACTAATTGGCATGTAGCTGTTGATAATAATTTCTGATTATTGTTTCTATTTCCTTAGTAGTGATCTCTCCTCTTTCACAATTTTATTAATTTTGGCTTTCTCTCTTTTCTATTGGATTAGTTTGGCCATTAGTAGTTTATTGATCTTATTGATTTTTTCAAAGAACCAGCTTCTAGTTTTGTTGATGCGTTCTACTATATCTCTAGTTTCTATCTCATTGATCTCTGCTCTAATCTTATTTCCCTTCTTATGCATGGAATTGGCTTAATTTATTGCTACTTTTCCAGTTCTTTAGTGTGCACAGAGAATTGGTGTTTTCTGGTTTTTTTCAATTTTTGACTGAGGTTTGGATGGCTATGTATTTCCCCATTATGACCACCGTTGCCATATCCCATAGGTTTTGGACTGAGGTGTCTTCATTCTCAGCGGTTTCCATGAATTTTTTGAATGTTTGGTCTTCTTTGATTTCCTGTTCTTTTTTTATTTCCTAGTTGATCCAAGAATTCTTTGTTTATATAAAATTTTTTATTTTTTTAATTTCTTTTCAGTGTATAAGAATTCATTGTTTATGCACCACACCCAGTTCTCCATGCAACACGTGCCCTCCATAATACCCGCCACCATAATAGGCTCACCCTCAGATTGTTTTTCAGAGTCCATAGTCTCTCATGTTTCAACTCCTCCTCCAATTTCCCCCAACTCCATTCTCCTCTCTAACTTCCCATGTCCTCCATGTTATTTCTTATGTTCCACAAAGAACCATATGATAATAGACTTTTTCTGCTTGACTTATTTCACTCAGCATAATCTCTTCCAGGCTTGTCCATGTTGATACAAAAGTTAGGTATTCATCCTTTCTGATGAAGGCATAATAATCCATAGTGTATATGGACCACATCTTCCTTTCCATTCGTCCGTTGAAGGGCATCTTTGTTCTTTCCACAGTTTGGTGACCATGGCCAATGCTGCTATCAACATTGAGGTAGAGATGGCCCTTCTTTTCACTACATCTATATCTTTGGGGTAAATTCCCAGTAGTGTAATTGCAGGGTCACAGGTAAACTCTATTTTGAATTTCTTAAGGAATCTGCACACTGTTTTCCAAAGTGGCTGCACCAACATCCATTCTCACAAACAGTGTAAGGAGGTTCCCCTTTCTCTACATCATTTCCAGCACATGTTGTTTCCTGTCTTGCTAATTTTGGCCATTCTAACTGGTGTAATGTAGTATCTCAGTATACTTTGGATTTGAATCTCCCTGATGGCTAGGTGATGATGAACATTTTTTCATATGTCTGATAGCCATTTGTGTGTTTTCATTGAAGAAGTGTCTGTTCATGTCTTCTGTGCATTTTTTTGACATGATTATCTCTTTGGGGTGTGTTGAGTTTGAGGAGTTCTTTATAGATCCTGAATAGTTCTTTACAGATCCTTTTGTCTGTAGTGTCATTTGCAAACATCTTCTCTCATTCCTGGATGGCCCCTTTGTTTTGTTGACTCTTTCCTTTGCTGAGCAGAAGGTTTGATCTTGATGAAGTCCCAAAAGTTCATTTTCATTTTTGTTTCCTTTGCCCTTGGAGACATATCTTGAAAGAAGTTGCTGTGGCTAATATCAAAGAGGTTACAGCCTGTGTTCTCCTCTATGATTCTGACGGATTCCTGCCTCATGTTGAGCTCTTTTATCCATTTCAAGTTTATCTTTGTGTATGGTGTAAGACAGTGGCCAAGTTTCATTTTTCTAAGCACAGCTGTCCAATTTTCCCAGCACCATTTATTGAAGAGACTGTCTTTTGCCACTGTATATTTTTTCCTGTTTTGTTGAAAATTATTTGACCATAAAGTTGAGATTCCATATGTGGGCTCTCTACTCTGTTCCACTGGTCTATGTGTCTGTTTTTGTGTCAGTACCATGCTGTCTTGGTGATCACAGCTTTGTAGTAAAGCATGAAATCAGACAGTGTGATGCAACCAGTTTTGTTTTCTTTTACAACATTTCCGTAGCAATTCCAGTCTCTTCTGATTCCATACAAATTTTAGGTTTCCTTGCTCCATCTCTTTGAAAAATACTGGTGGAATTTTGCTACAAAAGTTGGGTATTCATCCTTTCTGATAGAAGCATAATACTCCATAGTGTATATGGACCACATCTTCCTTATCTATTCGTCCACTGAAGGACATCTTGGTTCTTTCCACAGTTTGGTGACCGTGCCGATTGCTGCTATAAATATTGGAGTACAGATGGCCCTTCTTTTCACTACATCTGTATCTTTGTGGTAAGTACCCAGTAGTGCAATAGAGGAAGCTCTATTTCTAATTTCTTGAGGAATCTCCACACTGTTTTCCAAAATGGCTGCACCAACTTGCATTCCCACCAACAGTGTAAGAGGGTTCCCCTTTCTCCACATCCCCTCCAACCTCCTGTCTTGCTAATTTTGGCCATTCTAACTGGTGTAAGGTGGTATCTCAATCTGGTTTTCATTTGAATCTCCCTGAGGGCTAGTGATGATGAACATTTCTTCATGTGTCTGATAGCCATTTGTATGTCTTCATTGGAGAAGTGTCTGTTCATATCTTCTGCCCATTTTTTGATATGATTGTCTGTTTTGTGTGTGTTGAGTTTGAGGAGTTCTTTATAGATCCT
This sequence comes from Mustela nigripes, assembly GCF_022355385.1. Classification (NCBI taxonomy): domain Eukaryota; kingdom Metazoa; phylum Chordata; class Mammalia; order Carnivora; family Mustelidae; genus Mustela; species Mustela nigripes. Next base: position 23,749,687 of record NC_081573.1, read on the forward strand.
GGATATCAGCCTTTTGTCTATACTGTCATTTGCAAATATCTTCTCCATTCTGTGGGTTGCCTCTTTGTTTTGTTGACTGTTTCCTTTGCTGTGAAGAAGCTTTGGATCTTGTTGAAGTCCCAAAAGTTCATCTTGGCTTTTGTTTCCTTTGCCTTTTGAGACATATCTTGAAAGAAGTTGTTGTGGCTGATATCGAAGAGGTTACTGCCTATGTTCTCCTCTAGGATTCTGATGGATTCCTGTCTCAAATTAAGGTCTTTTTTTTTTAAGATTTTATTTATTTATTTGACAGAGAGAGATCACAAGTAGATGGAGAGGCAGGCAGAGAGAGAGAAAGAGAGGGAAGCAGGCTCCCTGCTGAGCAGAGAGCCCGATGAGGGACTCAATCCCAGGACCCTGAGATCATGACCTGAGCCAAAGGCAGAGGCTTAACCCACTGAGTCAACCAGGCACCCCTCACATTAAGGTCTTTTATACATTTTGAGTTTATCTTTGTACACGGTGTAAGAGAACGGTTGAGTTTCATTCTTCTACATATAGCTGTCCAATTTTCCCAGCACCATTTATTGAAGAGACTGTCTTTTTTCCACTGTATATTTTTTCCTGTTTTGTCAAAGACTATTTGACCATAGAGTTGAGGGTCCATATCTGGGCTCTCTAATCTGTTCCACTGGTCTGTGTGTCTGTTTTTATGCCAGTACCATGCTGTCTCGGTGATCACAGCTTTGTAGTAAAGCTTGAAATCAGGTAACGTGATGCTCCCAGTTTTGTTTTTGTTTTTCAACACTTCCTTAGTGATTCAGGATCTCTTCTGATTCCATACACATTTTTGTATTATTTGCTCCAGCTCTTTGAAAAATACCAGTAGAAGTTTTATCAGAATGGCATTAAAAGTATAGATTGCTCTAGGCAGTATAGACATTTTAACAATGTTTATTCTTCATATCCAAGAGCGTGGAATGGTCTTCCATCTTTTTATGTCTTCTTCAATTTCTTTCATGAGTGTTCTGTAGTGCCTCGAGTACAGTTCCTTTACTCCTTTGGTTAGGTTTATTCCCAGGTATCTTATGGTTCTTGGTGCTATAGTAAATGGGATCGATTCTCTAATTTTCCTTTCTGTATTTTCATTGTTAGTGTATAAGAAAGCCACTGATTTCTGTACATTGACTTTGTATCCTGCCACGTTGCTGAATTGCTGTATGAGTTCTAGTAGTTTGGGGGTAGAGTCTTTTGGATTTTCCATATAAAGAATCATGTCATCTGCAAAGAGAGAAAGCTTGACTTCTTCATTGCCAATTTGGATACCTTTTATTTCTCTTTGTTGTCTGATTGCTGTTTCTAGGACTTCTAATACTATGTTGAACAAAAGTGGTGAGAGTGGGCATCCTTGTCATGTTCCTGATCTCAACGGGAAGGCTGCAGGCTTTTTCCCATTGAGGATGATATTTGCTGTGGATCTTTCATAGATAGATTTTATGAAGTTCTGGAATGTTGCCTCTATCCTTATATTTTGAACTGTTTTAATCAGAAACGGATGCTGGATTTTGTCAAATGCTTTTTCTGCATCAATAGAAAGGACCATGTGGTTCTTCTCTCTTCTCTTATTGATTTGTTCTATCCCACTGATTGCTTTGTGAATGTTGAACCATCCTTGTAACCCAGGGATGAATCCCACCTGGTCATGGTGGATAATCTTCTTAATGTATTGTTGGATCCTGTTGATCCAAGCATTTTTAAGCATGATGGTCTTTAGCTTCCAGGTGTTTGAATCCCTTCCAAACTTTTCCTTGTGGATGATCTCCAGTTTCAAAGCATTATGATCTGAGAATATTCAGGGAATAATCTCAATCTTATGGTATCAGTTGAGCCCTGATTTTTACCCAGTTTGTGGTCTATTCTGGAGAAGGTTCCAGGTGCACTCGAGAGGAATGAGTAGTCTATTGTTTTAGGGTGGAATGTTCTATATATATCTATGAGGTCCATCTGGTCTAATGAGTCACTCAATGCTCTTTTTTCTTTATTGATATTCTGCTTGGATGATCTGTCTGTTACTGAGAGTGGTGTGTTAAGATCTCCCACAATTCATGTATTCATATCAATATGGCTTTTCATTTTCATTAACATTTGGCTTATGTAGTTGGCTGCTTCCATAGTGGGGGCATAAATATTTACAATTGTTAGATCTTCTTGGTGAATAGTCTCTTGAAGAATTATGTAGTGTTCTTCTGTATCTCTGACTACATTCTTTAATTTAAAATCTAATTTATCTGATATAAGAATCTCTACCCCAGCTTTCTTTTGAAGCCCATTGGCATGCAAGATGCTTCTCCATCCTTTCACTTACAGTCTGGATGAATCCTTAAGTTCAAAACATGTCTCTTGTAGACAACATATGGATGGGTCCTGTCTTTTTATCCAATCTTCAAGCCTGTGTTGTTTTATGGGTGCATTTAATCCATTCACATTGGGAGTGATTATTGAGAGATACCTTTTTATTGACATTGCGTTACCTGTGAAGTCTTTGTTTCTATAGATTGTCTACATATCTTTCTGTTCAATTATATTCTTGGGCTTTTTCCTTTTATAGGTCCCACCCTTAATATTTCTTATAGTGCCAGCTTGGTGGTCCCATACTCTTTTAAACCTTGCCAGTCTTGGAAACTCTTTATCTCTCCATCCATTTTGAATGTCAGCCTTGCTGGATAAAGTATTCTTGGCTGCATGTTCTTCTCCTTTAGTGCCCTGAATACATCTTGCCATGCTTTTCTGGCTTGCCAGGTTTCTATGGATAGGTCTGATGTTATTCTGATGGGCTTTCCTTTGTATGTAAGGAATTTCTTCAACCTAGCTGCTTTCAAGAGCTCCTGTCTACAATTATGATTCATCATTTTCACAATGACGTGTCTTGAGATCTTTCTAGATTCTATGATCTTGGAGGGATACCTTTCTGCCTCTAGGACATGAACGCTGGTTCCATTCCCCAGATTGGGAAAATTTTCATGGAGCATTTGTTCAACTCTATCTTCTAGTCTTCTTTCTTTCTCCTCCCCCTCAGAGATTCCAATAATTCTGACGTTGGAACCTTTCATGGCATCATTTATTTCCTTAATTCTGTTTTCATGGTTTCTAAGCTGTTTGTTCCAGGCTTCCTTCTGATCCTTTTTCTCTATCTATTTGTCCTCCAGACCACTAATTCTATCTTCTGCCTCAGTTACCCTAGCTTTTAGAGAATTTAGATTCAATTGGAACTCATTGAGAACATTGTTAATGTCATCCCTGGTAGCTTTCACTTCTGCCCTAATCAATTCCATTTTGTCATCAAAGGCTTTCTCCAACCTAGCCAATGCCTGGATAATTGTTAGTCTGAATTCCCTTTCTGATATACTGTCTATGTCCAAATCCAATAGCTCTGATGGAGAGGGCTCAGTCTCTGAAATTTTCTTCTGTTGGGCATTTCTCCTTCTAGTCATTTTGGTGAGAGATCGCTGAACGAATGTGTAGCTGAACATATTGACCATGTTTCAGGCAACATGCACCCTGGCACACTTCTGAGCAGTTCAGAGTCCCCACTGTAAGGACCTATTTAGCCAGAGTGCTTCCATCTGTTAAAAATAACCTTGTTGTTTAAACTGTCCCTGCCTCCCTTCCCACAGGGGACTTACTTAAACACAAGTCCTGGAAACCAGTCCCAGGTAACAAAGCCCAAATAGAAGGGTGGGTCAGGCCAGGTGGAGACATCTGATCTGTGGAGGAGCACATACTGTCTCCCTAGTTACCAAGGAGTATGGGCCCCACCCTTTGGGCTGCTTTTGGGTGCCAATTCTGACCAAGGTGATAGACTGGTTCAAATATCTACTAGGGTAAATTGTAATTCATTTGGTCACTTATGTGTGACCAAACATGACTGCGCAGCTTTCTCTGTGTGTTACAATTTCATTGGTCACCTGTGCATGGCCAGGCCCAACCGCATTGTTTTTGCCTTAAAAGTTAGTCTGTGAAGCAGAGAGAGGTCGCCCTCTCTGTAAGAGGTGTGGCTCCAAACGTTCGGTCTGATTCTTGATGCTTGGTGCGGAATAAAGCTTTGCTTGACCTTTGCTTTATATCAGTCTCACTCCTTTAATCACGGGCCCATTATTGGGGGACCTAACACCCAACAAAAAGAAAGAAAAAATAAAAAAGAGAGAGAGAGACAGGAAAAAAGAAAAAGAAAGATTAAAAAGAAAAAAAAATAAGAAGGCCCAGACCAAATGGGCTCCAAAGGTAAGATTTATGAAGTATACAAGCAAAAAGAGAAAAACAAAAAGACCGACAGAAGTAGATGACAAGAGAAAAAATAAATAAATAAAAGAACCCCGTCAAAATCAACCCCAAGTATAAGATTTATATACTACCAGAACAAAAACTAATACAAAGAAACACTGACAGAAGAAAAAGATGGGAGGGTGGTTATAAATTCTCAGTGTGGGAGAGGAAGGTTATTTTGATTCTTCCTGGATATATCTTGATATCTTTGTTAAAGGACTCAACTTTCCTCAGATAAAGGGGGATTAAAACTGGTTTACCTATAGGGGTAGCATTAATTGGGGAAAGGGAATTACCTTGAAGCTTATCTCTATATGAATATTTTAAAATATTATAATTAATTTAATTTAATTAAAAAAATTAAAAAATAGAAAAGCAAAAGAGAAACACAGGTATATGTATCAAAAACGTTCAGGTTAAAAGGTTATTATGGAATTTGATGTACTGGGCATCTCATTGTGATGGTAAGTGTGTTAAAAAAATCATATAAAAAATTAAAGGCAGAATAGTGGGAACGAATCAAAAATAAAAGTTGTATTTATGAAGTAGTGGTGGTTGTCTCTTGTGGGTTTTGTTTGTTTGTTTCTTTGTTTTGTTTTGTTTTGGTTTTGGTTTGGGGGGCTTTTTTGGCTGCCTTTCTGGGGGAGGGGCCTACCCGGTGGTTTTCAGGGAGTGTTGCTAGAATTAAGTCCTCCTGCCCCAATCAAGAGGCTGGGCTCTGAGGAAACCGGTTTTTCAGGCTTTTGTTCTCTGGAGGCTTTTTTGTTTATTGGTTGGTTTGTTTTCTCTCCCTTTGGCAACTTTTGGTGGTTCTTTGGAAGTTTAGAGGAAAGCAAACTACACCCAGACCTCCCTCTCAGAGAGAAGTCTCAGTCTGTTCCCCTCTGGGTGCTCCAGAGTACATAAATTCCCCCTCTGCTGCTGGCAGAGCACATTCCTAATCACGGTCTCTGGGGTCACAGCAACTCCCGCTTGTACCCAAAACCACGTGAAATACTAGCCATGGCTGTCTGGGCAGCTCCAGACTGCCCAAGAGGTCCCAAGCGGAGATATCGCACTGAGATTTTCACGCTGGTCCTGGATGAGAGTGCTCAGACTCTCCAGATTCTAGAGAGTCCTGGCTGGCTGGTGCCTGGGAGGGTATAGGGCATGACTCGGACTCTGGTCACGCAGAGTGTGTGCAAGTACAGAGTGCAAAATGCTGTGGTTCTGCCAGCTGGCAAGGCTCACTCACACTCAGGGGCTCTCAGGCATGCTAGTGGCTCAGGGACCAAGACCTGGCTTCTTCACTGCACTCTCTCTGGCTCAGCACCAGTGGTGGCTGTCCTGGGTCAGCGGTCTTAAGCCCCTGTCCCTAATTGCGTTATTCTCCCAATTTCTTTTGCTCTTTTTGAGTGCTTTCAACCAGACTCCAAGTTAATGCTAGTCCCCAATCACAGGGCACTCTCGTATTGAAGTATTACTTTCCAATGGGTCACTTCTAGTGGCTCCCTCCCCCTTTCGTTTATCTTCTGATATAAGTCCAATGTTCCCACTCCACTTTACCTGCCCACTGGTGTCTTCTGCCCCCATAGAGATCCAGAAATGTATAATTCTAATCTCAGGCTGGTTTCATGGGTGATCAGAGTTCTTTGGTAGGTAATCAGCTTACTTTAGGGGACAGGTTGAAATGGCGCCTCCTCCTACTTCTCCACCATCTTGTCTCTGATCCAAGCATTCTTGAGCAGGATAGTCTTTAGCTTTCAAGTGTTGAATTCCTTCCAAAATTTTCTTGTGGTTGAGTTCCAGTTTCAAAGCATTGTGCTCTGAGCATATACAGCAAATAATCTCAATCTTTTGGTATTGGCTGAGCCCTGATTTGTGACCCAGTATGTGGTCTTTTCTGGAGAATGTTCCATGTGTGCTTGAGAAGGACTATTCATTTTCTCTAGGGTGGAATGTTCTGTATATATCAATGAGGTCCATCTGGTCCAATGTGTCATTCAATGCTCTTGTTTCTTTATTGATTTTCTGCTTAGTGACATGTTAAGATCCCCTACTATTAATGTATTCATATCAATATGACTCTTTATCTTGATTAACATTTGTCTTATGTAGTTGGCTGCTCCCATATTGAGGGCATAAATATTTACCATTGTTAGATCTTGTTAGTAGATAGACCCTTGAAGAATTATGTAGTGTTCTTCTTCATCTCTGACTATAGTTCTTAGTTTAAAATCTAATTTATCTGTTATGAGAATCTCTACCCCAGCTTTCTCTTGAGGCCCACTGGCATGAAAGATGTTTCTCCATCCTTTCACTTTGAGTCTGGAGGTATCTTTAGGTTCCAGATGTATCTCTTGTCGACAGCATATGGACAGGTCCTGTCATTTTAGCCAATCTGCAGCCTTGTGCCATTTTATGGGAGCATTTAGGCCATTCACATTGAGAATGATTATTGAAAGATACGTTTTTATTGACATCATGTTGCCTGTGAGGTCCTTGTTTCTATGGATTGTCTCTGTAAATTTCTGTTCTATGTCACTCTTGGGTTCTTTATTCTTTTATATAGCCCCCTCTTAATATTTCTTGTAGTGCCAGCTTGGTGGTCACAAACTCTTTTAAACTGTGCCAGTCTCAGAAGCCCTTTATCTCTCCATCCATTTTGAATGTCAGTCTTGCTGGATAAAATATTCTTAGCTGTATGTTCTTCTCACTTAGTGCCCTGAATATGTCTTGCCAGCCTTTCCTGGTTTGCCAGGTTTCTGTGGACAGGTCTGACGTTATTCTGATGGTCCTTCTTCTTTACATGAGGAATCTCCTCCCCCTGGTTGCCCTTAAGACTTCCTGGCTGAAATTTTGATTCATCATTTTCACAATCACTTGTCTTGAGGCCTTTCTAGATTCATTAATCATGGGGGTAGTCCCTTCTGCCTCTAGGACACAAACACTTGTTCCATTCCCTAGAATGGGGAAATTTTCATCCAGAATTTGTTCAACTATATCTTCTAGCCTTATCTCTTTCTCCACTCCCTGAGGGATCCCAATAATTCTAACTTTAGAATGTTTTATGGCATGATTTATTTCCCTAATTCTGTTTTCATGGCTTCTAAGCTGTTTCTTCCATGCCTTCTCCTGATCCTTCTTTCCATCAGTTTGTCCTCTAGATCACTAATTCTACCTTCTGTCTCGGTTACCCTAGCTGTTAGAGTATTTAGATTAGATTATATCTCATTGGTAGCATTTTTACTTCTGTCTGGGTGGCTTTCACTTCTGCCCTTATAGATTCTGTTGTCACTAATGGTCTTCTCCAACCTAGCCATTGCCTGGAAAATTGTTACCCTGAATTCCCTTTCTAACATACTGTTTATGTCTATCCAATAGTTCTGTGGCAGAAGGCACAGTTTCTGAATTTTCCTCTGTTGGGTGTTCCTCCTCTTAGTCATTTTGGTGGCAGGTGGTTGAAGGGCATGTATAGCTGAATATATCAATCATGATCCAGGCAAGGTGCACCCTGGAAAGTTTTGGAGCAATTGGAAGTCACCACCAAAAAGAAAGAAAAAAGAAAAAGAGAGAGGAAGAGGGAAAGAAGAGAGTCCAGCCAATATAAGCCCAGAAGTAAGATTTATAAAGTACAGAAACAAATATGAACAAATAAAAAGACCAACAAGAGTAAATGAAAAGTAAAAAAAAGAAAGAAAGAAAAACCCAGCCAAAATAAATCCCAGGAATAAGATTTATATAATAGCAGCACCAAAAAAAAAAAAAAAAAAAAAAAAAGAAAGAAAGAAAAAAAATACACAGAAACACTGATTGAAGAATAAGATGGGAGGGTAGTTATAAGTCCTTGATGTTGGCAAGGAAGATAATATTGGGTTCTTCCTGGGTGTATCTTGTTATCTTTGTTGAAGGACTCAACTTTCCAGAGATACAGGGAGATTAAAACTGGTTTATATATAGGGGTAGTATTGAATAGGGAAAAGGATTACCTTGAAGCTTATATCTATATGTATATTAAAGAAAAAGAAAAGAAACACATGTATATGTATGAAAAAATTTCAAGTTAAAAAGTTATTATTGAATATGTTTATTAAACCTCTAGTTGTAATGGTAAGTAGGTTAAAAAAATTAAAAGAACAAAAATCATGAGAATGATTTTTAAAAAGTAGAAAGAAAGAAATGTTGCACCCATGAAATATAGAGATTTGGGGGCAATATCGAGAGGTTAATATATTGTTTTCCCCTGATGATGGGGTTTTACAGTTTTATGGGTACCCTGTGGTGGTAGTCCTCTTGTTCTTTTGGCTTGTCTTCTTGGGGAGGGGCCTTCTGTGTTGTTTTCCAGTCAATCTTGCTTGGGTTGAGTTGTTCTGCCCCCTATGAAAAGGCTGTGCTCTATTGGAAAACCTGGTTTTTCAGACTTTTGTTATCTGGAAGCTTTTGTTCTTTGATTGCTTTTTTTTTTTTTGGCTTTTCAGAGAATCAGAGCAAAGAAAGTATCTGTCTGCACCCAGACCTCTGCCTCAGAGAGAAGCTTCCCCCTCTAGGTAGCCCAGAACACACAGACTGTCCTTTTGCAAATTCTGCCTTACTGTGTATCCTCCCACAGGTGGTATACAGCCCCTAGCCACTGTCCCAGTATCACCTGAGGCCCCTGTTTGTCTCTGCATCTCCATGCCACTAAAAACGCAGGCAATGTTGGTCCAGGGAGGCCACTTCTGGTGACTACATTTGTTGGGACTTCTCTGTGGAGTCCAGGCCCATGCCAGGTACACTGAGACCCTGCATCCATGCAGGTCACAGGAGGCTTTTGGCCCAGGGATCCCGACAAGATCCCAACCAGAGATCACACTGGGTTGCCTCAGGCAAAGTCTGAGTGCTCTCAGACCGTGCCACTGGTCAGAGAAGGCTGTGGTCCTAGATACCACCAGCTCGTGCCCACACCACGCTCTCTAAGGTGCAGGTGGAAGTGTGCCCAGCCAGAGTGGTGGTGCAAACAGTAGAAAGCTGCAGGCTCAGGGACCACAGACTTGAGGCCCCACTAGACTCTCTGGCATGAGTGGTCACCAGCAGTAATTGTCCTGGGGCCATGGGCTTAGGGTCATGCCCATGACCACCCAATTCCACCAGTTACCCATTAAGATCTTTTGCTCTTTTCAAGTGCTTTTAACTAGACTCCAAGTTAATGCTGGCCCCCAGTCACAGGGCACTTTCTTATTGGGGTATTACTTTCCAGTGGGTTGCTTCTGGTGTCTCCCTCCACTTCTGTTTATCCTCTGATATCAGTCCAAGCATTCCCACTCTGCTTTACCTCTCCACTGATGTCTTCTGTCCCCGTGGAGATCCAGAAGTGTATAATCTTACATCCCAGGCTGATTTCATGGGTGTTCAGTGTTCTGGTAGATATCTAACTCATTTTAGGGGACCAGTTGAAACAAGGTCTCCTGCTTCTCCACCATCTTGCCCCTCCCGCCTCCATTCCTCCTGATGGCATTTTTGTCTCTGGTTCTTCCAGAAACAAATGCTGAGACAAGGATTCAAGAGTAAGAAATTTATTCAGAAGGTAATCCCAGGAAACATAGGGAAGGGAGTAGAAAAGTAAGATAGAGCAGAAAGTAACCAATAAAAGGTGAGTTAATAAGCTAATTACTACTACAGGCAACTAGAGCTTGATCTTTCTGGGGAATACCAAGAACCAGTGTAGAACACCACTGTCAGAGTTACCTACTAGAGGGAAAAAGGGACTGTAGCATTTCTACACCTACTCAAAGCAGCCTTCATTGTCAGATTTACTGAAGGGCATTATCTTGCTCATTTGGCCTTCCAAAGTGCAGGAAGAGTAAACTCTGGTCTCCAGAAAAATAACTGCAGCTGTTAGAAGGCTGTACTATGATGTTAAGACCCAATGGGATATTTTGTCTGCAAAGGAACAGTTAAATTTCAGCTGATAAGAAGGACTGAGTGAGAAGGAATTTAGATCTTGGGACAGGGCTTTTAAGAACTTTAGGTCAACTGGCAATTCACAGACCTGTACCCCTGGGGATAAAAATATATGTTTATAAAAAATAAAAAATTAAAAAAAAAAAAAAAGAACTTTAGGTCAAGTCCCCACCCAAAGATTGTATTTGTTGTCCAAAATGGTCCATTCACACATTCACAGACTTCCCCAGATCTCTGAAAGCAAAGACTTAAAAACTGTTTCAGGTTAATCAGAAGTAAAATGTTTCGCCATAATAAAATCATTGTGGATGGAAATTGGAGCTACTCCATGAAAGAGAGTATGTGCTTGAGTTCAGAGTTGCCAATATGCACTTTATTGGTGCTGGGAAGAGGTAATTGAAGCAGAGCAGTTCCTCACTAATAGTGGGTAAATGGGTTTTAGCAACCATGACAGGAAGCTAATTATCATGAGGGAACTCTCCAGGCATGCTACATGAAAGAGACCATCTGTGGTCATTTGTGAGGATATGTACTCAACACTGGGTAGCCTCCACGGAGAGGGTCATGGCATCACCTCTGAGTTCCCCCATCCCTCTCTGACCTCTATCCATCCCTTGAATTATGCTAAGAGCTCTCTTCCTTGTCACCACTCAACTACAGGGCATTCGGGGACAATCCCATTTCTCAAGGTAGACTCTCCACCTCGAGAGGTTCCAAGACTTAGTCTGGGAGAGCTGTTGCAGAAAAATGGAGCCCTGGAGGAAGGGGAGGAGTACCTGACAGTTCCAAACTAAGAGCAAGGAGATAATTTAAAAATTCATGAACCAAGTCATTGGTTCATAACTCGTCTTATCATCCCAGCTTTGGTCCCAGCAATGGACATGAAGGGAAAGGAATGTTCATGGAGCAGCTGTTACTGCTCTGAATGGGCAGGTGGGCAATTCTGGCCACAGGGCTGCTAGGGGTGAGAGTCTTTGGCTGATCGATTAGCCACCATCTTCTATTAAGCTCTTCTGTGTTGAGAGGATCCCTTTTGGACATTGGTCATGCCTTTCATTTGAAAGAAAATCTTCTAGGTAGAAAGGAGGATACAGGCATGCAATTTATTAACTACTTGAGAGAGCAGCAAATCTGCTTCAAACTCTCTGCATACTTTTGCCTGCTGTCTGTGTCTGGTGCACCTCATAAAATGGGAGTCAGGTAATCAGGAAGCAGAAGACAAGGTGAGCAGATTCTGACATTTGATGGAACTTCTGAACCCTCCCATTCCCCATCCAATGATATTTTCACAACATGCAGAAGTGATTGGGAGATGACTGAGGGAAAAGAACAACAACAATAGAAGCATAAACTTTGCTCTTTGAAAGAATAGAAACACCATTAGTCCTATGTGCCAGGGAACATGCAACCACTGTTTCCATGGAAAGAGAGAGGCTTTTGCCAAAGCTCTTTCCAAAGATAAATTAACATGCTTCTTCATGGGGCCTCTGCTTTTGTAAAGCCCAGGATCGCTGCAGGGTGTTAATCCCCAAAATATGTCACCTACCACTCTACACATCTGCATGCAGATCTCCTCCTTTTCCTTCTCCCCCCAAAGATGGTATTGAAGGCCTTTTATAAGTGAGTCTCACAGCCTGCCATGTTAACCATGGGCCCTGATGCCTTCTTTTCTGACCAGTGAGGCTGTAGCCAAAATGAATTACTTTTGGTCCTTGAAATTACCTTGCATGTTCTGTTGTCTCCTCTAACTGGAATGGTTGACCTCTCAGATCTCCACTTGTGCCAATGGAGCTCTTCAAGACTCAGCTTAATTGCCTCTTCCCCCACAAAACCATTCCAGACTCTCCCCTTGTGTTCTCATTGTGCTTCCTTATCCCTCTTGTAGAGTGACCAAGAGACTCTGCTTTGTGTTTTACCTACTGATGCACATACAAGCTTCCTCCACTGGGATCCACAGAGCCTAGATACAGGTATCACACTGTTCAACCCTGTGTGTGTGTGTGTGTGTGTAATGCATATATGTATGCATATGCACACATACATAAACAGAAGGAACTCAATAAGTTCTTATTAAACAGGTAAGTATATAAACATTTGCCCGAGCTTTCTAGGACATAAAATTCTTTATCTTCACTAAAATTCCATGCATGCAGTGGAAACCAGAAGTGGGGAGGTAAGGATGTGTGGGTAATCCTAGCAGCCTGAACCCTGACCCGCGTGCCAACATGCTCTGCCAAACAACCATCTTTAACAGGTTCAATTGTACTTGCCAAGCTCTGGGCTATGTGCTTACATTTATTATCTCATGTTAACTCTTGCTTCAGTTCTGTGAAGATACACTATTGGTATCCAGATTAGATTAATTTCCAGATTAGAAAAGCAACTACAAGGACATAAATAAGTTGCCTGAAGTGTCAAAACAAGTGTCAGTGCTGAAATCTGAATCCAGTTTCACACATATGCTGTTCAATTATATGAAACACAACTTCTAATGTTAGCCTTTTCTCCCAAGTTTTTGGATATTTATACCTCTCCTCTTCATGGGGCTTATCCCTGTGCTGAGGAGGAACTTGCTGAAGTTAACATCTTGACGTCATTCTAAAATGCTAAGGGAGGTTACCTTTCCCAGAAGCTTATTACTTCTCTCAAGAGCTCTCTATCTCCTTCCTTTAAGTAGGAAATATACATGAAACAAGACCTTTAATTAGCCCTCACTATTAGCTCCTACATCCTCTAATTATTATCTTTGGCGATGTCAACTTGAATCCTCAGGGTAGCATAGATATTATGGATTATTAGAGGCTATTCTGAAAGTTGGCTGTCAGTCTAATTCATATTAGGCCAGTTACTTTTAACTAAAATTAAAATTTGTCAAGGATAGTTTGATGATGAGTCTTGGCAGCTAAAGGGAGCCCTTAACAAGCCATTCAGCACTCTTTGGCAGAAACACAATGCTTTCATCTCAAGGTTAAGGTCTGGTTGTTAGTGAAAGTGCCAGAGATCAAAAGGACAAACTTCTCTGGATTTGTAGATTTAGACAGACTCCCTGGCTTGCTGTCACTGAAATCTACCCAGCCAATAAGTGTTTAGTTTTCTTCTGTGGTACCTGGGGGTCCTCAATAAAGACCAAAGTAGAAAACATGGACTCAGTGGCCATAGAATTTAAAGCTTATTTGGTATAACAAATCTATTAGTTGCCAATTTAATATCTATTTCCCTCATTTTAATAGAACCCTGGTTTTTTGGAGCACAAACATGATCTGCTAAAAATGATCTTTTGGCCAGACACCTTTGTGTGAAAGCCAATCTTATAACACAGTTATGGCTAATGAGACCTAAAAGGAAGTCTGCTTCAGGGTTTCTGGGAAAAAATCTTTTTCCTAGTAAAAGGTAATGGACATGGTTATTATTTTTCTTTTATCTTTTCTCACTTCCTCTTCTTTGGAATAAGCATTCAATTTCTGGAAGAATATCTGTTATCTTAAAAAAAATGAGCTGATAAGCTTAAGGATGAAATCCAACCTAAGAATGACAGGCCAGAGCTGAAGACGAGCCTGGATTCTTTTTTTTTTTTTTTTAAGATTTTTTAAAAATTTATTTATTTGTCAGAGAGAGTGAACACAGAAAAACAGAGTGGCAGCAGAGGCAGAGGGAGAAGCAGGCTCCCCAATGAACAAGGAGCCCAATGTGGGACTCGATCCCAGGACACCAGGATCATGACCTGAGCTGAAGGCAGCCGCTCAACCAACTGAGCCACCCTTATTGTAAAATCCCCAGGTTGTTCACCTCCAAATTCACCTTCAAGTTAGTTTTTTCTGTAACTTGCTGATGCAAATGTTCCCAGTAGGTGGAGTTGGGGAAATGAGCAGAGAAGGATACATAATTATATCAGTTGAGCAGGGAAAATGAAATAGTGTGGCCAGCAGTCCTATCTAAAAACACCTTAAGGCAATGACTGAGTGTGGAAAGCAGATAAAATCAATGTGGGCCATCACAGTCTTCTCTGCATGTGCCTTTTAAAGCAATATTCACTCATTTATTCATTCTCATGTATGGGCTCCTGCTATGCTTCTGTGTTAGACATTGGCAATATATAAATAAAAATGTAAATGGCAATATATAAACATAAATAAAATAATAAATATTAATAGAAACTATAAATGTAATATAACTATTCTACAGTTGTTTAAAAACATGAATATTTGTAGATTCAACATCTACAAAGTATACAATGTCCCACTCTGACCACCATAGCCAGGTGAGCCCTCTCTGTCTAAGCCCCTGAAAAGGTTCTTCTCTGCTGCATGGAATTACCTGTGGTGTGTGGTCATCATTGTACTGAGTATAAGAGCAGAACATTCTAGAACAGAAGGACATCCCCACCAAGGTACTGAAGCAGTGAGTGCCACAGCTCTCACCAAATGCTGCTCAGCCTCATCTTTACTTTCTTTGGCTGACCTTCATATAATAAATGTGTTTCTAAGAACTTATGTTAATTGGTTCACATTCTAGATATCCTATGAGAGTTTACTATTTCACTATTTAAATCAACTTGAATCTAAAATTTCTGAAAAGTGAATAATATTTCCTTAATAGCTCTGATTTTTTTTTTTTTTTTTAGTTTTCAATATAGAGCGTGCTTTTTTTTTTTTTTTTTTTAATTTTTTATTTTTGATAAACATATATTTTTATCCCCAGGGGTACAGGTCTGTGAATCACCAGGTTTACACACTTCACAGCACTCACCAAATCACATACCCTCCCCTATGACCCAGCAATTGCACTATTGGGTATTTACCCTAAAGATACAAATGTAGTGATCCAAAGGGGCACATGCACCCGAATGTTTATAGCAGCAATGTCCACAATAGCCAAACTATGGAAAGAACCTAGATGTCCATCAACAGATGAATGGATCAAGAAGATGTGGTATATATACACAATGGAATACTATGCAGCCATCAAAAGAAATGAAATCCTGCCATTTGCAACAACGTGGATGGAACTAGAGCGTATCATGCTTAGCGAAATAAGTCAAGCAGAGAAAGACAACTATCATATGATCTCCCTGATATGAAGAAGTGGTGATACAACATGGAGGCTTAAGTGGATAGAAGAAGAATAAATGAAACAAGATGGGATTGGGAGGGAGACAAACCATAAGTGACTCTTAATCTCACAAAACAAACTGAGGGTTGCCGGGGGCAGGGGGTTTGGGAGAAGGGGGTGGGAATAGCTCTGATTTTTGAAAATAGGGAACTATCAAAAGAAGTCTAAGACAATGTCAATAAAGTAGTATGTAAAATTCTCCTGTAATAAAGTCAATATTGTGGCTTCCAATGCCCACTCTACTGGCAGGCTACTCCACCTACACTAAGGGAATTATTCTTCTAGGGATTCAGGCAAAAAAAAAAAAAAAAAAAAAAAAAAAAAA
>NC_081573.1:23765441-23790425 GCF_022355385.1 Mustela nigripes
ACCGCACCCACAACCACACCCATTCATTGGCCCCCCCAGCCCCCCCACCCCGTCCCCGCACCCCCCACAAACACAAGAAAAATTTTTTTTGGAAATATAAAAAAAAAAAAAAAAAAAAAAAAAAAAAAAAAAGTGCCATCTTTTTTTTCCTTTTCCTTTTCCTTTACACTCCACATATAATCCTTTAGCAAATACTGTTGATTCCACTTTCAAATACACATGGAATCCAGACTCCCACCTCTCCTGCCACTATGCTGGTCATCTCTTGCCTAAATTATTGCAACAGCCTCCTCACTATCCACTCTCATCATCACCTCCCTATGTCTATTCTCCATACAGTGACCTGAGTGATTCTTTCATTTTTTTTTTCATTTTCTTAATTGAAGTACAGTTCACACACAATGTTACATTAGTTTAAGGTGTACAGCATAGTGACTCAACAAATTTATGTTACACTATGCTCACCACAAGTGTACCTACCATCTGTCCCCATACATTATTACAATACATTAGTTATATTCTCTATGCTGTGCTTTTTATTCCCATGACTTATTCATTCTGTAACTGGAAGACTGTATCTCCCACTGCTCTCCACCTATCCTCCCATACATCTCCCCCTTCAACAAGAAGTTTGTTGTCTGTATAGTTTGTTTCTGCTTTCTGTTTGATTGTTTGTTTGTTTATTCTGTCCAACTGATCATTTTAGGGTACAAGTCCAATCAGGTAACAACTATGCTCAGAACCCTTCAATGGCTCCCATCTCACTTACAGTGAAAGCTAAAGCATCCCCAATGTCTATGAAGGTCCTGAATGATCAAGCCAGGTCCCTTCCCTGACTTCGGTCTCACAACACTCCCCTCTTCTCAGTTTGCTCAATCAACACTGGCTTCCCAGCTGCTCCTCAAACCTCTCCAGCTCCTAGGGTCTTTGTACTAAGTGTTACTGCTATCTGGAATATTGTTCTCCTTGATATCTTTGGGACTGAATGTTCCTCCTCCCTCATCTCTTTGCTCATGTATTCTTCTGAGATGGACAAAGGCCAGGGTTGGGGGGACAGGTGGGCAGAAGGAGCTCAATATCCTCCACTCTCCTCTTTTTAGCTAGAGTAGTTTCAACTTTGTGTACTTTATAATTAGAGTTTCACGTAAGATTTGATGTGAATAAAGGATTCCATTGCCTCAACAGAAAGCCTTAAAAAATACCAAATTAAAAGAGGGAAAATTGGTGATTGGGAGATTTATTAGACATGTTTGCTGTAATTCAGATGATAAATGATAAGAGAGGGACCAGAGTGGTAGTTATCTGAGTAGAAAGAAATGAATGGACTTGAGAACTATCTATGAAAGGAAATTCACCAAATACATTGATTGATTGGCTGTGAGGCATAAGAAAAAGTACATTCTCATGTTTCTGAACTGAATGCTGGGTATGTGGTGATCATTTACATGAAATAAGTGTGGATCTTAGATGAGAAATGGATTTGTATTGAGTTTGAGGTGTTGGAGACATTTATCAGGAGTTTGCCAAAAGTCAAGAGTAAGGTCAGGTAGGACTGGAATGCAGGAGTCATTATTAAAAATAAGAATAGCTGCTGTTTGTTGAGGACCGGTTGTATGCTAAGCATTGTGCTATACACTTCCATTCCATAGGCTTATTAGAAGGACCCCATAAACATAAAGCACATCTGTTTCAAGTTAGACCTCTACTCCTTCCATCACTAAAGTTAGTGTAAAAGAGAATGTTGATGGAAGAGAGTTACCTTGTAGAAAAGTTACCTTGGGTAAGGAAGCTGCATAACCTCTAGGAAGAAATGGAACCACACTTGAACACTCTCAGGACTGTTCTCTCTCCTCTTGTCTGTCCTCCTCTCCAAAGTTCAGCTTCACTGTGCTTCACGGCAGTAGAGCAACTCACTGTGGGCCTAGTTTATTTAGTGGAATATGACCACCAACAACTCCCAAACTTGATATGTGTCAGCACTATTTCTCTGTCCCAAGTATGAATTCTTAGGCACATGATTCAATTGGCCCAGCTTGTGGTGCCCATCTCTGAACCAATCACCTATAACTGGGGGACAGGGACACACAGAGAAATCATGTGGTTGGAAGGAAGATAAAGCAACAATTTCCAGAATATGGAGGGCACATAGGGTAGTTCCCAGAAAAGATAAAGAGCTAGACACACGAATCAAGAGGTGTCTCCTACAGGAAGCTGTCATCACCCCATTTTACAGATGGGCAATTGTGACTGAAGTGTCCCAGGGAGAGGAGTACAAACAGTAGGAAGGGACCAAGGAATTCTGTTCAGGCCTGTGTTCGTGGGATAATTGGAAGATGAGAAGCCAGAGGAAGAATCATAATAAACCCTGTTGGTGCTGCAATTGTATCTTCTCAACAGGTCCAAGAGGATGTTTACGAACAGATCCAGTTCATGCTGATAGCTCCTTGGATCTCACTCTAAGAATGTTCTCTGACCACTGAAGTGTGCTGGCCCAACACAAGGAAAGCCAGAAGGACCAGAGAATTAATCAATAGGAAACGATAAATAAATACTCTGGCTTCCTCAGTCATTTGGGAACAATTCTTAGGTATATTCTTAAGTCATTAGACTTCCCAGTGGGATGAACCCCAATTGCCCACAGTGGTAACTACAGCACAACACATATTTTTGGTCTTACTTTGCTTGCTTGTCTCACTCTCTTATTCCTTCATTGTACTTCCTTGGAAAATATTCCTGCATCAACCCTTGTCTCAGGGTCTGCCTGTGAGGGAGCTCAAACTAAGGGAATATGAGGGGTTCTCAAGGACTGTGCATGTAGAGAGACCAGAGTAAAATTCATGAGAAAAACCAAAGAATGGAGACCAGAAGCCAACACCTCTCCAGGAGATGCCCACCCCTCAAACTTGGCCCTGAGGCAGATCAGCAT
The DNA here is from genome assembly GCF_022355385.1 of Mustela nigripes. Taxonomy (NCBI): domain Eukaryota; kingdom Metazoa; phylum Chordata; class Mammalia; order Carnivora; family Mustelidae; genus Mustela; species Mustela nigripes. The sequence continues at coordinate 23,768,368 of NC_081573.1, forward strand.
TTTGGCACCCACTAACCACAACCATTCATCAGCTCCAACAGATAGCCTGAAGGGAACCTTTTAATTATGCTCCAGATCAGTTGATAGATCAAATGTATAAATGAACAGCCCACTCCTTCCTTATTATTACTGCTGCTGCTCCAGTCTTGCCCATAATCCTGGGCCCAAATACAGGGCTTTGTTTTGTTTGAAAACAGCAAAAGAAACATGATTTCTCTGTTGCAAAGAAAAAAAAAAAAAAAAAAGACACTCCACTAAGCTATTTTTATTTTCTGGCTGACAGTCCTTTCATAATCTCCAGTGGGTAGGAAATTAATTGGGTCTTGAAAATATAATTTTCCATAGGTAATTATTATAAGCTATTGGGTTGCCTTGCAGAGAAGGGACCACTTCCAATTGCAGACTAGGAAAATTCAATGTAATTTTTTGCATTGTCTCTAAGACATCGTTTGCCAATTACCTTTGAAATGCTTCACTGGCAGCTCTCCAAAAACAAACCCTCTCCTTGCTAACAGGGTACATGGGGGAGTACTAGCTAAATCATTAAGAGAGCTTTATAGGCACAATCTCCCCTAACACAAACACTCCCTAAAGGATTAGAGAACAGCTTCTTGGACTAATAATGATTTCCTGATATCACAGGTGAATAATTGCCTGCTCTTCTTCCTTGAAAAAGGAAGAATAGAAAATGGTAAAGGGCCAGAAGTACCTGGAAGAAAAAAGAAAGGAAACAGGACTATTACTAGTCCATTCAGAGAGCATTAGGTTAGAATCCCTTCCTCTCTCTCTCTCTCTTATATACACAAGGCATATGTCTATGTCAGATAAAATTTCCAATTTCTTGCCAAAATGACTTTTCAATAAACTGACTGGGTTCACAGAATTTGAGGAAAAGTATGTATGTCAGTCTTGCCAAACACTGGAACTCCAAGATTCACACACATTAAATAGTTTAGGGCACTACACAGCAGAATATGAAATCAGGTACAAAATGAACAATCATGAGTAGGAAATGTTTCAGAAAAAGGAGAGAGGAAGGGGGAGAAGTGTGATAATAATGTCTGGAGACATCTATTCATGGGAGAACCTTGGAGATTCCTCCCATCCCGTGCTGGTTTACTCACTACCTCACCTGTTCAGGCCCTTCTTGTGTAATGCTTATACAGAAAGATCCTCTGAAAACTGGCTCCTAAAAGCTCTAGTTCTCCTTCCTTTTAGAGGATACTTCTAAGTTTATTTCTTCTTCCACGATGTATACAAAGGCAATTCACATGAACTCTCAAGTCTTTTCTTTTATGAGCTATAACTCTAAGGGAAGTTTTGTAAATGAGCAGATTAATATCACATGACACCCAATTTTTTAACCTTATTTTCAAGTGAGAGAAAACAGACATGTTTTAGGATTTAAGCTTGACAAAACCAACCCCACCTCAAAAGAACTGAAAGCAAAGACTCAAGCAAATATTTGCACACCCATGTTCATAGCAGCATTATTCACAATAACCAAAATATAGAAATAAACCAGTGTCCTTTGAATGAATGGGTAAGCAAAATGTGATATATACATACAAAGGAATATTATTCAGCCTTAAAAAGGAATGAAATTTTCACACATGTCACAACATGGATGACCTTTGAGGACATTATGCTAAGTGAAATACTATTGCACTCAAGAACAAATCCTGTATGATTTCACTTATATAATGTAAGTAGTCAAATTCATAGAGACAGAAAGTAAAGGGGAAATGAGGACTTGATGTTTAAAGGGTGCAGACTTTCAGTTTGAGTGATGAGAGAAAGTTCTAGAGATGGGTAGTGGTGATGGTTACACAACAATGTGAGTATACTTAATACCACAGACGTGTACACTTTAAAGTGGAAAAATCATTAAAATGATAAATTTTAGGGGCGCCTGGGTGGCTCAGTGGGTTAAGCCTCTGCCTTCGGCTCAGGTCATGATCCCAGGGTCCTGGGATCGAGTCCCACATCGGGCTCTCTGCTCAGCGGGGAGCCTGCTTCCTCCTCTCTCTCTGCCTGCCTCTCTGTCTACTTGTGATTTCTGTCTGTCAAATAAATAAAATCTTTAAAAAAAAAAAAAAAAAAGATAAATTTTACATCGTGAATTTTTTACCACAATAAAAAAAAGTCCAATGTGTACTCAGAATCCTTTTTGATCCTCTCAATCTAGTTTTTTGAATTGATTGTAATCCATTCAGACTATACCAACAAAATATATATGACTATCTCTTGGCACTTTGCTGAAGCAAGCATCCAGAATGTTCATACCACAACTTCCTATACTTTCTACCATGTCCCCTGTCCTCTCATGAGTCATATCCACTGTGGTGGTGCTGTGGCCTGGGCCAGAGTTGGCAGTCCACAGGGAGGGGGCTGGAAGGTGAGAACCAGTGTTTATGCAGAGATGGTGGAGGGGTGGCATGTTAGAGCAGTACTAAAATCAGAGTATATTACACACAAAGCCAGAGAGGAAGAAGTTTGCCCAAGGTCCCAGGAAAAATTAGATTATTTTAATTAGCACTGAGGAGTGTGTTGATCCTAATATCACTCTTGATGGCATGTCTGGCACCACCCTCCCCATCTGGTGCAACCCAGAGAGAGTGCAAAAGCATATGATCCTGAGTGTTTGTTGTCTGAGTCTATGTGGTTACAAGATTCCAAATGCAAACAAATGATCAACTCTTTAATAACCTGACCACTTTTAAAACTGTTTGACAAGAACCTCCTGACCCACTTAGAAGCTCACACCCCAAACCAGTCACATCAGCTAGGGACTGCTTACAGAAGCTTCAGGATTATCAGATATGGCAGGTGCCTGCCAATATGATGCAAATGCAATGCAAATCACTTGCCAAGTGAAACTGAGAAATCCTGCATTTACGGCTAGATTTACAAAGTCAGTGAAAGTGACAAGAGAGACTGCCTTGAATCCCACTTAAATCATTGACAAATGAGGATAAGGCAGAGTTAGGACAGATAATGCTGAAGAAAAAAACCACAAAGTGATGATTTTACCAGATAAAAGCTTCAGAAGAAAAAGATGTCTTCAGAAGCTCTCAGAAAAATTGAAACCTCTTCAAACTTTTTGGCAGAACTTGATCTTAGGATGTTTACTGTAGTTAGTCGATTAGTTAGATTTTCAGAAAAATTAAAAAATTCTTCCATGCATGATTGTATCTAAAACAAAGACTGTATAAATAAAAGATAAATTTGCTTTCAGTTTTTATTTCATAAAATAATGTTTCAATCAATCAAATATTTTGGATGCATTTAGTGTGGAATGTTGGTACCACTTTAAATGAATTCCCTTTAAGATTTTGTTCAGTGCCCTAGCCTGATAATGTGAGCCTGCTGGGTGTGTACACATGTCAGGTGCCTTCCTATGTGCAGTTCTGGAGGCAGCAAAGGAGGCAGGGGCCTCCTAGAAACATACCCTCAAGACATGGGCCAAGTTTGCCAGGTACATGTTGAACAAATCAGTAAATGGAGATATTGCCCACATCATGTCCTTTCTCAGCCACCATCCTCAGAATAGTATTTTGCATTATATTTCCAGGAATGGGAAATACATTTTCAGGGAGTACTTTTCCTCCCACCCAGTGCCCCTTGTAACAATCATGCCTTACGTCTGTACCTGTAGTTTCAGCTTAGGTAAAGGACTTTCATATCATTATCTATTTTTAACTTTACAACAACCACCTAATTCTTTAGAGCAAGAATTATCAGGCCCATTTAGGAGGCTGAGGTGAAGAAAACCTCTGCCCTGTACACCTGACTGCCATCCCAAGGGCCTCTACCTCCCAAACCAAGCAGCTGGTCCCTGATATGTTGTTCCTGTACTTCCTGTACTTAAGTCTGCTCTGACAGTTTGGCATCCCAACACTGTTAGGATGGGGGCAAAGAGAACCTAACCATGCAGGAATTGTGAATTCTGCCAGTAGTGAGTAAGAGGATATTAGGGTTTAGTACTGAACAAGAAGCTAGAAACCTGGTTCAAATTTCAGCCTTACTCTGCATTAGTTGTGTCATTTTAGAGGGCAAGCTATTTAATTAAACACCTGAGCCACAGTTGCATTTAAATTGAATTTTTTTTTAAATATATTCTTAGTTCCAGAATAGGCCAAGGATTCAAATCTTTTCCCTGCCATGAATCATGCAAGAGTGTTTGAAGGGCAAAGAGCTCATGGAAATCTTTTAAACTATGACCCTACAAAAAGCGTGATTGTAGATCATTGATGATCTATGGATCTCAGACATCCATGAATGTCCATCAATACCTCATTTATGACAAAATAATCAATTTTTCTTTAAGCAAAAGTTATATAAGACTCAATTATTTTAATAGTAATAATGAAAATCAAGTGAAAAGAAAACTTCCATAGTCCTACCAACCCAATAAATCCATTCATTACTTTGTGTGTGTTTTGTTTTGTTCCCTGTTCATAAACTAATCTGTCTTAATATAATTGTAATCACATTGTGACGTCTACATTTATTCATGTGGATATATCACCCACTACCAAAAACAAAAGCAAGGCAAAATATGTCACTAGTCATTTCTCCTTTTTCACACCCTATACCCAACCTCTTTGCATAAACAGAGAATAAATGGCTTTGGAGTTGATGTCATATAAAATGAAGATACAGAGAATGGCCTGGGCAACCCATGAAACCCATGAAATTCAATCTATTGAAATGTTCTGAAATTACAGAAATATTCCATAATCTGTCCTGACCAGTTTGGTAGGCACTAACCATATGTGGCTCTAAAGCATTTGAAAAGTATTATAATGCAAAGAGGAAACTAAATGTTTAATTTTACTCACTTTTAATTAATTTACATTTAAATAGTCACATGTGGCTTGTTGCTAGTGTATTTGTATAGCACAGGAATGGTTAGGCTAAGTAGGGACTGGGCTGAATTTCAGTAATAAATCATAGCATGTCTCCCACTCAGGGCTGAGGTCCCTGAGGCCCAGAATTCTGTCTATAATTAAGCATGCTGGTCCTTTCTCATTTGGCTCCCTAGGGCTCATTTCCCCTCTTAAAAGCATCCCAATTTTCTACAAATCAAAGCCCCAATAAGATACCACTTCATACCAGTCAGAATGACTACAATTAATGACTCAAGAGACAAGAGATCTTGGTGAAGATGTGAAGAAAGGGGAATCCTCTTACACAGTTGGTGGGAATGCAAACTGGTGCAGCCACTCTGGAAAACAGTATGGAGGCTTCTCAAAAAGTTAAAAATGGAGCTACATTATGACCCAGCAATTGCACTACTAGGTATTTATCCTAAGGATACAATCAAAGTGATTTGAAAGGGCACGTGCACCCTGATGTTTATAGAAACAATGCTTGCAATAGCCTAAGTAGGGAAAGAGCTCAGATGTTCATCAGCAGACAAATGGATAAAGGAGATGAGGTATATGTATACAATGGAATATTACTCAGCCATCAAAAAGAATGGAATCTTGCCATTTGCAACAATGTGCATGGAACTAGAGGGCATTTCGCTCAGTGAAATAAGTCAGAGAAAGGCTAACACCAGATGATGTCACTCTGTGTGGAATTTAAGAAACAAAACAGATGAACATATGGGAAGAGAAGGAAAAATAAAATAAGATGAAAACAGAGAGGGAGAAAAACCATAAGACTCTTAACTATAGGGAACAAACTGAGCGTTGCTGGAGGGGATTGGATGGGGGATGGAGTAACTGGGTGATGGACATTAAGGAGGGCTTTTGATGCAATGAGTACTGGTATATGCAACTAATGAAACACTAAATTCTGTCTCTGAAACTAATAATACACTGTGTGTTAATTAAACTGAATTTAAATTTAAAACATCTAAAAAAAAAAAAGCATCCCAATTTCCTTTGGCTACTTACTATTTCAGATAGTCTCCAAGAGGCAGTCAACCCAGGATCTCATCTTCCAGTAGAGTGAAAAGGCACAACTAATCAGATCACTCCTCTTACAATTTGGAATATTTAGAATCCAGAATCACTCAAGTTATCCATTGCAATGGTAGCAATGGACCAGATGTTGCTAGCCGCATGGCAAAGACTATAATATTCACTTTTTAGGCATCTCTAACTCCCCCAGTCCTACTCATTCACAAACTTAGTTTTTCAACTTCCATCATACTTCCCACAAATTCCTTTTTGCACAAATTAGTGACACACTATTGTTTACACAATAGAAATTCTAGCAGGTCATAAGGATGAGCTGATAATGGACCAGAGTCCTGACTATGTATCTTGAACCCAGGATGTGTTTCAAATGCTCCCTCATTGACAATTTTCCCTTGGTATGGTCCAGTCACCCAGAAGCTAATATCATAGCTATTATGTTTACTACTTAAGCATATTGAAGATAAACAGTGTCACAGATTTTGTTCTCTTTCTGTGAAATAGGGCTGTCAATTTCTAATCTTAGCATGCCCATTGTCTGTCTAGAGCCTGAATTACATGGATGGATGAACATGGAAGGTCCAGAGCCAGAGAAACCCATCTTGACCTCCAAAATCTTTTTACCTGAACCACAACCCTTCAACACTGGCATATAAACATTTTACCCGGGCACAGAAACTCTGTATCTGGAGCTTGCAGGAGCTTTTTTTTTTTTTTTTTTTGTATTTTTACTCATTCATTTTATTTTTTATTTAAATTCATTATATTTTGATATATTGTTCAATGATTCATTAGTTGTGTATAACATCCAGTGCTCATCATATCACATGCCCTCCTTATTTACCCATTCATTTTAAAGATAGATAGACAGATTGATTGATTGACTTGAGAGAGTGGGGGGAGCAGAGGGAGAGAATCTTCCAGCAAACTCCCCACTGAGCACAGAGCCCCATGTGGGACTCTACACAGGGCTCCTCTTCAGGACCTCCACCGGGGGCAGGGAGTGTGCTGATTTCACAACCCATGAGGTCACAACCTGAGCTGAAGCTGAGAGAGTCAGATGCTTAACTGACTTAGTCACCTAGGCATCCCTGGAGGGATCTCTTAAAAAGCTTTCATGTCTACTAAAATGCTCAAAGATTCAGCCAGAACTAAAGTACGAGCCTCAAAGTATCCCTTCAAAGGAATTGAGGGATCAGAGAGGTAGAGCATTCCCAGTACTTCACTTAACTTGTTCATTAGTGGGACATAATCCACCCCAGTGAGCAGCTCTGCTTTTGATATTCTGACACTTTGAAGACAAGTGCTGATTATCAACAGTGCAACCATGAAATGGTACTATGGGGAACACTTTTTAACATATTTATCTAATTATCCCATTATAAAGTATAATGTGATTTCTTGCCATATCCTGTCGTTAGTTTTATGAGAATCTTTAAGAAATAACAGTCAGAAGGGAAAAGAAAGAGGCATATTGTGCCCAACTCCATATGCTTCCCAAATGGCCCACACCGTCCTTGAATTTAACATGGTGCACATGAAGCATCCCAGAGCTCAGCATAAGGACTTGACTGCTTTTCAGCTTGTGGGAGAGGCTCCCCCAAGCAATTTACATGCTCATGAAGATGATGTATAGAACCTAACCACTGCATATTCCATTCCAAAATCGCTTTGGAGAAATGAACACTGATGTAGCAGTAAGGAAAATTAGGTTTCAATCTCAGATGTGTCTTTGACTGGTGAAATGACCCATTTCATTTAACCACTTGAGCCTCAGATGAATCTTCAGCACAATGGGAATAACAATACTCAGCAAGTCCATTCATGGGTCTATAGCATCATGACCAACCCATGAGATAATGGAGGTGGAAGTGTTTATTACAGTAATCACTAATATGTATTGTTCACTCCATTCAAGATATCCTTGAAATGATTTCTCAATTGTACAATTAAAATGATCAAAAACTTTCATTTATTCTCATTTGAATTTCAGAGACAACTTTTTTAAAGCAATATCCTCAGAGAAGTCTTCTCTGATAACCCCCAAAATAGGCATCTTTGCCACCTCCTCATAGCATCCCTTCTTTCTCTTTTTAGCCCTCAAAACACATACAGTTAAAACCTGTGGTTATGTTCTGACTTGATTAACTCCTTTCTCCCCCATAAGACTATAAATTCCATGAGGGCAGAGACCATATCCATTTTGTTTACCCAATTTCTTAATGTAAATCCTACCACATAAAGAGTGCTCCATAAATATAGAAATGGCAACTGCCTCCCTTTTAGAAGAGAGTATTTTCTGGAGGCCAATATTACTGCAGATGGACTGTCTATATTTAAAAAGAGAGCTGCAAAACTATAGATTGCCTAAACTAGCACCTTTCATTCCAGGTACTCTGCATCATGATCAGAGCCTCAAAGAGGACTCAGTCTATTGACTGAAGACTATACTAGTGGGAAAATCAAATGAATGTCTTTAAGTTATGTTAATTATTTTCCTTACTACTAATACATCTCACTATTACATATTGCAATATGTGATATTGGTCATCTTAGATTAACACAAGGTATAGGGCACCTCAGTGGTTCAAACAGTTAAGCCTTCAGCTCAGGTCATGATCTTGGGGTTCTGGGGTTGAGCCCAAATCAGGCTCCCTGCTCCATGGGGAATCTGCTTCTTCCTCTCTCTCTGCTCCTCCCCCCATGCATGCTTGCTTTCTTTCTCAAATAAATAAATAAAATCTTTAAAAAATAGAATTAACAAAGAAATGAACAGCCTAACATTGTCCTTATTTCATTCATTCAACACAGATTAATCAATTGCTTAGTATGTAGTAGGTGTTATGATGGTCCCTGGTTAATATTTCTAGAAAGAAGGACTAAACCTTATTCTTAGAGTTTTGGATAATAATCTGAGCACCCATATTGCATATTTCTTGCTATTCTATCCCAACCCCATTCTCCTAAGTGCCCTTGATAAGAGTTCTAAGTGCAACATTTTTCTGTAGGAGGCATATAGCCATAATGAAGAAAGCTCTGTTCTGGCATGGAGCTGACAGGTTTGGGTTTGGTCCTACCTCCAACACTGGCTCTCTGAATGAGTTACCTGCTCAAATAATTCTGCTCAGCCTCAAATTCTTAAGCCAAGAGTTTCTCTAAAGCTCTTTCAGCTCTAACATCAGTGACCCTCTCTCTGTCCCCAACACTCAGCACTGTGTTTGTTGCAAAGCACCTGCCATACAGGAAAGCCCGGTCGCCCACAAATAGATCAGCACTCCTACCAGGCTGTTAACACTGGTTACCTGAAGGGAGGAGGAGTATTAAAATTACTATTATTATTATTGTACTTAATCACATGTTTAATACATAATTAATATGTACTATAATATTATTATGTACACTAATATTTTCATGATCATAAAAAGATAAAAGATTATGCCAAACTGAAAAATACACATGGTATAATGTTAAATAAAAGTGCAGAAAATAAAAATGCATCAATTCCAATACCACAGAAGAGTAAATATTACAAACAGGTGTATCAGTCTTACATTGTTGGCTATGCCATTATTGAAAGCAGCAGAAAACAATCAGGCTAATTTAAACAGAATAACAATTAAATAAGAGAATATTGGGAAATTCACTGAAAAGTTCAGGGGCTTGAAGAACTGAGATTGGAAGCAAATCAAATGTTTCCCAAATCATACCACAGAATGGCTTGTCCCACCCACTGACCCTGGACACCAGTCATGGGATATCATCATCATCACTGCTGCTGTTGCTGCTGCTGAGAACTGTTCTTGCAAAAACTGCCAAAGCTTCCACAGAGAGGGTGTCCCTGGATCCACCTCGTGCCTATATAGGAGCATCTGATTGGCAGAGCCCAAGATACTTGGCTGTGCTCTAGCTGCAAGGGAGGTGGGAAAGGCAGAAGCTGATGTGTTCAGTTTCCATGGTAGCATGCAGAGCCTGTTTCATAAGGTGGGGGAAAGCCCAGACAGCAGAAAGGAGCTTAGTTGTTGGCTGGGCAATGAGAATAACCAGTATGGATTGCATGGGCATATAGATAAAGACCAGAGGATCACAGGGCCAAATGGCAGCATTTATTTGATTAATTAATAAGAATAGGAAAGAAGAGGTTGGGAAGATGGTGGAGTAGGAGGAACCTGAGCTCACCCTGTTCCATGTTTTCAACTAGATATCATCCACATCCAAGTCAATAAAACAGAGAGCTATCCAAAGACTGGCAGAAGAACTCCACAACTAACTATAGAGAAGAAGCTGCATCTGAGAGATTAAGAAGGTCAGAAAGGCAGAGGGAGGGTGCCTTAAGGAGGGAGGGAACTGGACACACACAGAGGACAGAGAAACAGGGCCTCACACCAGCGAGCTCACATGGGGAAGGCAGAAGACTCCATAACATTCAGCTTTAAAAGCAGAGGGACTGTGTTCTACAAGTTTATATAACTGGTGGGACTTGGAACCTAGACCTTTAAAAGTCAGCTGACTTAGCGCTGGGCAAGGAAAAATGAATGTGAGAGCTGGGCTGCCACCCTTAAAGAGACAGCAGCCTGCAAGGAAAGGTAGCATAACCCTCCTACACTGTTGATGGGAACGCAAGCTGGTGCAGCCACTCTGAAAAACAGTATGGAAGTTCCTCAAAAAGTTGAAAATAGAACTACCCTATAATCCAATACTTGCACTACTGGGTGTTCACCCCAAAGATACAAATGTAGTGATCCAAAGGGGCACCTGCACCTCAATCTTTATAGCAGGACTGTCCACAATAGCCAAACTATGGAAAAAGCCCAAATGTCCTTCAATAGATAAAGGGATAAAGATGATGTATCTCTCTCTCTCTCTCTCTCACACACACACACACACACACACACACACTTTGCAGCCATCAAAAAATGAAATCTTGCCATTTGCAATGACGTGGATGGACCTAGAGGGTATTACACTAAGTGAAATAATACACTAAGAGAAATACAATTATCATATGATCTCACTGATATGTAGAATTTAAGAAACAAGACAGAGGATTATAGGGGAAGAGAGGATAAAATAAAATGAGACAAAACCGGAGAGGGAGACAAACCATAAGAGACTCTGAATCTCAAGAAACAAACTGAGGGTTGTTGGAGGGGAAGAGGGTGGAGGGACGGAGTAACTGGGTGATGGACACTGGGGAGGGTATGTTCTGTAATGAACCCTGGGTATTATTTAAGACTGATGAATTACAGGGGCGCCTGGGTAGCTCAGTGGATTAAGCCTCTGCCTTCGGCTCGGGTCATGATCTCAGGGTCCTGGGATCGAGCCCCGCATGGGGCTCTCTGCTCGGCAGGGAGCCTGCTTTCCCCCTCTCTCTCTGCCTGCTTCTCTGCCTACTTGTGATCTCTCTCTCTCTCTCTCTCTGTCAAATAAATAAATAAAATATTTTTTAAAAAAAGACTGATGAATTACAGACCTGTACCTCTGAAACAAATAATACATTATATGTTAATTTAAAGAATACATTCAAATACATGTTCATGCAGTTTTTGAAAAAAGAGAAAAGAGAATGCTACTGAGCAGGGAGCTTCATCTTTCTGAATCTGATGACTATGCTTTTTGACATATAATTTATATTTTTTATTCATTAAATTAATGGGTCTATTAGAAACCATAAATTTTAAATCAACAATACTTTTATCTGTAACCATATGTGAATTTTGGTAGATTCAGAAACAGAGAATGTATATATTGCAAAAAAGAAAAGCCCCAAGTGCCTAAGGAATTAGTTCAATAAACAATAAACATGTATTATTCAACTGGCATATATATAGATAGAGATAGATAGAGATGATAGAGATAGAGAGGAAATAGAGATATAAAAGGGCAGTTTACACAATGCCAGGAGCAAGCAGGAGACAGATCTGTTCCTACTGATTTCTGAGCCCATTAGGGAACTCCTCGGAGAACAAGGGAACTGGCCAGTGCCATTTTCCTTCCCCACCCGCAACGTAAACAGGACACCTATGAGAGGAGGGGCTATACAAACACTTGATACTTAATCTGTTAACAGTGCACTATGTTCCCAAGTTCTCCTAGGGACTTGTCCACTCCTGCTGGCTTTGACCCAGATCTCAGGTCAAATTTTTTAAAGTCCTGAGGGTACCATGTCCAAGTATCTGGTGCATAGCTACCATCTCACCCTGCACACATCCATCTTGCACTCAGCTGGGTGCCCCAAGCCATGTTGCAGTCTGCTCCCACCTCCAGGTAAAGAGTTGCTGCAGCTTGCCACAATCAGTGGTTACAGAGGGCCCAACTGCTGCTCCACACCCAGCCACATCTCATCAGCCACTATTGCACACTGTACCCAGCCTCATTCCCCCAGCCTCCCAGGTGCATAGCTCTCAGGTGTCACAGGATTTCAGACATCCAGCATAGGACTAGTGGCCCAGCACAAATTTTAGTAACATGGACACTCCTAATTTGGGGAAGGAAACATATGCAGACATAAGAGGCACAGAGAACCCTCAATAGAATAAACAAAAGCAGACTGACCCAACACATATTGTAATTAAATTTGCAAAATATTGTGATAAAGAAAAAAATTTAATGTACCAAGACAAAAGAAGTTATTAACCTATAAGGGAAAATCCATAAGGCTAGCAGGAGATTTTTCAGTAGAAACTTGGCAAGCCAGAAGGGCTTGATATATTCAGTGTGCCAAATGGAAAAACCCAAAGCCAATAATATTCTATACAGAAAGGCTATCATTCAGAATAAAAGGAGAAATAAAGAGTTTTCCAAACAAAAACTAAAGGAGTTCATGATCAGCTTGCTTAAGCTCTGCAACACATATTAAAAGGGACACTTTGAATGGAAGGTGAGACCAAAAGTGACATTGTAGAAGTAGGAAACACAAATGCAGTAAAATGAATTTTTCTGTAAAAAAAATTAGTCAATGAACTCACACATAAAAAAGTGTGTGTGTGTGTGTGTGTATATATATATATATACTTATATATATAATATAAAATATATAAAATATATATATAAAATATATACAATATATATTATATATATATACACAAAATATAATAACATATACCCAAAATGTGGGGAGAAGAGGAGAAAAGAATGGGTTCAAACTTAAATGACCATCAACTTAATATAGACTGCTATATGCAGAAGAGGTTATATGCAAACCTAATAGTAACTATATATCAAAACCACTAATAAATATGCAAAGAATAAAGAAAAATAAATCAAAATATATTACTAAAGAAAATCAGCAAAACATGAAACATGAAACATGAAAGACAGGAAGACAGGAAAAGATTAGAGAAATTCTTCAGAAACAACCACAAAACAAGTAATAAAATGGCATTAAATGTTATTTATATTTAATCTTTTAATAATTACTATTAATCTATTAATGGTAATTAATCTATTAATAATTACTTTGAATGTAAATGCACTAAATGTTCCAATCAAAAGACATAGGGTTATAGAATGGATAGAGAAATAAGACCATCCATATACTGCCTGCAAAAGACCCATTTTAGATCTAAAGTCACCTATAGCCTGAAAGTGAGAGGATGGAGAAATATCTATCATTCAAATAGGTGTCAAAAGAAAGCCAAAGTAGCAATGCTTATATCAGAGAAAATAGACTTTAAAACATAATCTTTTGGGGGGTGCCTGGGTAGCACCAGGTTAAGCACCAGGATGGTTAAGCATCTGACTTGATTTCAGCTCAGGTCATGATCACAGGTTTGTGAGATCAAGCTCCATGTCAGTCTGGGCATGGAGCCTGTGTAAGATTCTCTCTCTCAGGGTGCCTGAGTGGCGCAGTCAATTAAGTGTCTGTCTTCAACTTCGGTCATGATCTCAGGGTTCTAGGATGGAGCCTCCACCAGACTCCCTGCCCAGTAGAGAGTCCACTTATCCCTCTTGCTCTTCCCCTTACTCATGCTCATCCTTTCTCTCTCTCTCTCTCTCAAATAAACAAATAAAATCCTTAAAAAAAACACTCTCCCCCTGCCCCTCCACCCCACGGGGCGGGGTAGTGGGGGAGACTATAACAAGAGACAAAGGACACTATATAATAATAAAAGGGAGAATCTAAAGAGAAGATACAACAATTATAAATATTTATATACTCAATACAGGAACACCAATACATTAAACAGTTAATAACAAACATAAAACAAATAATTATTAAAAATACAATAATAGTAAGGAACTTTAACACCCCAATTATACCAATGAACATATCATCTAAAGAGAAAATTAACAAGGAAACAATAGCTTTAAATGACATACTGGAATAGGTGGATTTAACAGCTATATTCAGAATATTCCATCCTAAAATAGGAGAATACATATTCTTTTCAAGTGCACACAGAACATTCTCCAGAATAGAGCACATAATGACCCAAAAAACAAACCTCAAGAAATTCAAGATCAAAATCATATAATGCATATTTTCTGACCACAACATTACAAAACTGGAAGACAACCACAAGAAAAAATCTGGAAAGACCACAAATATATGAAGGTTAGTAACATGCTAATAAACAATAAGTGGAAATAAAAGAAAAATATCTAATATTCAATATTTTGTTGGGCCTTTTTAGTACATGGAAACAAATGCAAATGAAAACACAAAAGTCCAAAAACCTCTAGGATGCAGCAAAACCACTCATTATAGGGAACTATATAACAATACAGGCCTACCTCAAGAAGAAAGAAAAATCTCAAACGATCTAACCTTACACCTAAAGGACCTAGAAAAAGAAAAACAAATAAAGCCCAAAGACAGCAGAAAGAAGGAAATAATAAAAAGAATAGCAGAAATAAAGGATATAGAAACTGAAAATAAAATAGAACAGATCAATGAAACCAGGGGCTGGTTCTTTGAAAAAAATCAATAAATAGATAAACTTGTAGCCAGACTTATGAAAAAGAGAACAGAAAGGACACAAGTAAATAAAATCACAAATGAAAGAAGATAATCAACACCAGAGAAAAACAAACAATCCTAAAAGGATTTTATGAAAAACATATGCTAACAAATTGGACAGCCTAGAAGTGGATAAATTCCAAGAAACATATAAAGTATCAAAACTGAAACAGGAAGAAATAGAAAACTTGAACAGACTAATAACTAGCAAAGAAATTGAGTCAGTAATCAAAAAACTTGCAACAAACAAAACTTAAGGGGTAGATGACTTCACAGGCAAACCATTTAATAAAAAGTTTATACCTATTCTTCTCTAACTATTCCAAAAAATAGAAAAGGAAGAAAAATTTCAAAATTCATTCCATGAGACTAGCATTACCCTGATGTGACATCCAGATAAAGACACCACTATGAAAGAGAACTACAGGCCAATACCTCTGATGAAGAGATGTAAAAATAAAGCACTAGCAAACTGAAATCAACATACTTTTAAAAAGTCATTCACCACAATCAAGTGGGATTTATTTCTGGGTTGCAAGTATGGTTCAATATTCATAAATCAATCAATGTGATATATCACATTCATAATAGAAAGGATAAGAATCATATGATCATTTCAGTAGACACAGAAAAAATATTTGACAAAGTACAACATCCATTCTTGATAAAAACTTCAACAAAATAGGGTTAGAGGGAACACACCTCAACATCATAAATGCCATATACCAAACAACAACACCACCACCACCAACAACAACAACAAAAACCCCACAGCTAACATCATCCTTGATGAGGGAAACCAGACAGTCTTTCCCCTAAAATCAGGAACAAGACAGGATGTCCACTCTCACCACTTTTATTCAACATAGTACTGGAAGTCCTAGTGATAGCAATCAAAGAAATAAAAAAGAAATAAAAGGAATCCAAACCAATAACAATAAAAAGTAAATCAAACTTACACTATTTGCAGATAATATGAATATATGTGTGATACATATGTTTGCAGATAATACAAATATATATGTGTTGCAGATAATATGAATATATACATACACATATATGTGTGTGTATATATATGTATATATATACATATATATATCCTGCTGCTTTGCCAATAATGAAAGAGCAGAAAGAGAATTTAAGAAAACAATCCCATTTAAATTGCACCCAAAATAACAAGATAACTAGGAATAAACCTAACCAAATAGGTGAAAGTCTTGTACTCTGAAAACTAAAACACAAATGAAAGAAGTTTCAGACAACATAAAGAAATGGAAAGACATTCCATTCTCAGGGATTAGAAGAAAAAATAAACATGTCTATACTACCCAAAGCAATCTATACATTTAATGCAATTCCTATCAAAATACATATGGCGGGGCACCTGGGTGGCTCAGTGGGTTAAAGCCTCTGTCTTCGGCTCAGGTCATGATCCCAGGGTCCTGGGATCAAGTCCCACATTGGGGGGTCTGCTCAGCAGGGAGCCTGCTTCCCTTCCTCTCTCTCTGCCTGCCTCTCTGCCTGCTTGTGATCTCTGTCTGTCAAATGAATAAGTAAAATCTTTTAAAAATTAAATTAAATTAAAACTTTAAAATAAGAATAGCGAAAATGTTTGCTTTATATTCCTATTATTATTTCTACTATTGGTTTTGCAAAACCACCTTTTTTAATAGCTTAAAGTTATAGAAAAAGAAGAAAAATAACCATAAAAACAAGCTGTGTGTTCCCTGTCCCTGAAGCCCAGCGACTGACACATGGCAGGTGCCCTGAGAATGCAGGCAGATTGCCCAATAGAAACATCACACTCAGAGGGCCAGAAAGACTCAGAAATTTCACCTGTTCAAAGACTGCTTTTAGAGCCTGGTACGAAAGTTGTAGAATAGCCACAAAGAATCAGAAAGGGGAATTGGGAAAACATGGCAAATATCTTTCCATGCTCTCAAATACCCGAAAGTTCACTGAAATGGATCACTTTCTCTATTTCATCATGAAAACAGGGGTGAACTAGCCCAAGAGACATGTGGCAGCTCACTCTGTGTGTTTTGAGTGGTCTTTCTTGAAGTGGGCAGCCACCTCCTGGAACACAAATGCCACCTCTATTGTCCTAGGTCAGCACTGTTGAGACTTGGGGACAAACTCCATTAACTTTCCTGACTGCATTGCCAAACAGAGCTTTTGGTCAACCTCCTTTAAGTCCTCTGCAAGTTCACTGATTCAGTGGCCTCTTAAGAACATTGCTTCTTCCAGCAATTTCCCCATTTGTAAATGGTCCTTAGAATCATCTGGAGGAAAGTGCTTTATTAAACATGCACACAGCAAGAATATCTGAGACTTAGTCTAAAACTCAGTTAGAATAAAATATTTGAGAAAATGCTTATTCTTTGAAAATAAGTATTATTACATAGGCATCTACTATGTAGACACATAAGACTGGGCTGTGAACAAGAAACTCCATGAGGCAGTGGCTTTCTGTAACTGATTTAGATACCAATGCAGAGATTATGCCAAGAGACAGAGCTGAAAAAAAATATAAGGCAGTGGCAATTTGATCCACCCTTTCTCCTTCCAAACGCAGAGAAAGGAGAGGCTGGACAAAATTGTGAAGACAGGATGATTTTTCTCACGTCCCCTGACTACATGAGCTGCTTTTCTAAAGACCCTAAAACCTCCTTCTGCATTTGAGGGCATCATATCCTCTCTCCTTGTTCCACTGCAAACTGCATCAGCCCAGGCTAGGGCAGCACCAACTCCAGATGAAACAGCTGCCAAGAGTTCCCCACTTGGATATCTGAGAACAGCTCAGAGGAGCAAATGTGGGATTCTGTGGCCTTGCGGGTATCCAGACCAGTGATTTGAGTGGCCTTTGTTGGCCACTACCTCCACAGCCCTCCAGGGCTAAGCAAAATCCATGTTTCATTAACGCAAGATATTCATAGTTCCCTAATTCATTCTGTAAGCCAACGCGGCCTCACATTAAATCATGGAAAATGTGAGGGCAGAGTCTATGACGACAGTCAGGCTAGTCTTGGACAAGCAGCTCATAGGGGAGGGATTTAATTTCTTGATGCAAACCAAGGTTTCCTCTTTCTGAACCTTGATGACTGAAACTCTCCACTTGTATTTCCTTTGTGTCTGGTATCTCTAAGCCTTCTCTACTGAAGTACAGGTTTCAGTGGAGGGGCTGCAAAATGGAAACATTATGAGCATAATTCTACAACCTGTAACAAAGGAAAGAGGTTCAGTAGAGGAGCCCAAGATCTGGGTTCCATTTCTGACTCTCTCATCAGCAGACTGTGTAACATGGTGCTCTTTGGACCCTCATTTCCTCATCCATAAGTAAAGGAAGGGGTAGTCATAAAGGTTTGCAAAACTAAATTCCCTGAGGACCAGGCAAGTGATGTAATGGCAAAATTGACCTTCTTGGCTGACTAAAGGGAATGTGTGATCCCACCTAAATTCTGAACTTACACCTGAATTCTACTTTCAATTTGCACTGTCAAAAACGCAGCATTTCTGCAGATGAAATTCAGCTGGCAGCCATCATTTATAATCCCTGGACTAGAAGCTTTCCACTTCTGACAATCCTTTCAATTGGCTTTCCCTCTAAAAGCAATATTTTCTATACTGATTTGATCTTTGCTGTCACAGACAGGGGCCAGGGGCCTCCCAACGTGTTATGGAGAGTCCCACAGTAGGAGGAGGGGACATTTGCGCAGCAGGCTGAGTGTCCCAAAGTTCACGGGACCTGGTACTTGAGAAAACTCTAAACAGGCCCCGTCTTATATTATCCAAATGGAAGTAGGAACTCAAATAGGGAACTCAAAGAGGGAGTTTAGGGTAAAAACAAAGAATGAACTTTATCAGATCCATCCCTTCCTCTCCATGGCAATACTCTGAAAGATCCCTCTCCTGAGTAATACAGGAAAATGTGTTAGGTCAAGTTATACCTTCCGTTCCTCCAACCATCTGTTTCTTTTGAGATCAGCCTGACTTTCTGTAAGTTCGTCCATACTGAGAGAGAAGAGTCGGTGTTTGGTCTAGGATGTATTAGTCAGGCAAGAGGACTGAGGAAGACATTAAGGGCTCTCTAGTCACCTTGTGGGGGCTGCTGCTAAAACAGGAATGGGGATCAACACTCTCCCCACAACCTTCCACCATGGATTACTAAGTGAAATCACCCTTGACTATCAGGAAGGTCTGCTGAAACAAACATACACACACACACACACACACACACACACACACACACACACACACACACCTACACAGGCTGGCACCACCCAGGAAGAAAGATAAGAAGGAGGGGAATTTCCTAGTTATCCCATGGATCAGCAGAAACAGATAAGGAGAGGCTGTGCCCTATAATACAGGAAGGCTTTGGACTTCATGGAAGAAAGAAAATATGTTGAGGAGTTACAGAGGGGAAACTAAGCAAAGAAAGTGTTGTGAGACTGTAGAAGACAGAGACTTCATAGTGTATCACAGAAAACCTTGGAACTTTCCAGGGCTTTGGCCTGAGTTTGATGGACCAACTGGTCCAGTTTCTGGCCTCTTTAGTCTCTCTTCTTAAGTTTAACTGAGCAAAGAACAGAAGTCTGCTAATCCCTTTACATATTTTCCTCATACCTGTGCTCTCAAGCTAGAGGTGATCATCACCTCTGTGGCCAGCCCCACAGGTACACCAGAGGAAATCTCAGGCAGGCCTGCTGCTTTTCACACAGATAATGTCAGCTCACCTCCACTCAAATAGATGATGTGAGAAACAAAGGCAAAAAGAAAAATTAAATTTCCTTACTATGTATAGCACTCTGACCAGTCCTCAAAACAGGCAGAGTGTCATTCCTCTATAAACTCAGTTGTCTCAATGTTAATACTTTGCAAAGGACAAAAGGAAGAAGAAAATAAAGAAAAGAAAAAGATCCTGCCCCCAGGATCCTGTTCAGTCTACTTTAAAATATTAAAATATAAAAATTCCTTTGGAAACTTCCTTTATCTCTACCTCCCAACATGCATGTTGATAATCATCCCTCAAGCATATGACCCACCAATATGCATATGAAGGGTCTCATGATGAAGGTTTTATTAGACAATAATAAATGACCTTTTCCCAATAATATCAAGAACCCTCAAGGTCCTAGAAAGCTCACTTCCAAAATTCCTAAGAGACATGTTATCCTTAACCCCCTTCCAACTTGAAACTATATAATTGATGAGGGAGCAGGAGGCTGGCTGAGGACAGAGCAAAAGCTGGCGCCTTGCACCCCCCTCTTCACCCGCTCCCCTCCGTAATATGTGTAGCATTCCTCAGGCACTCCTGACTGCCATGAACGATAAACAAATAGTTAACTTGCAGAGATCACAATCCTGCAGAACAGGAATCTCCCTTGCTCTACAGATGTCCTAGAGATCTACTCAGGGAGGTTACCTTATCAATAGCACAAGTTTCCAGAGGCAAATAACTCTCAGTTCCTCAAGCCCTAATGTCTCCCTCCCCATCATAAACAAAACTGGAGGAGGTTGAGGTAGAAGGGAATGTAAATGATAGCAGGATCATAGCACCCCACCAAGAATCTCCCAACTATCTTGATGTTAATGGCTTACCTAAAGACATTGATCAAGCCACAAGGGCAAGGCCTCCTCCCAGCACCTTGTAGGCCCTCTTTAACATATGAAAACTCCATTGAAACCTCCCTTCCCCTCACCTTCCCCCAACTGCAAGGTATATAACCTGCCATCCCTCACAACCCGGGGCAGCAGCTCTTCCTGCCCACGGGTCCTGTCCCCTTGCTTTAATAAACCACCATTTTGCACCAAAGATGTCTCAAGAATTCTGTCTTGGTCATCGTCTCCGGACCTCAGCCCACTGAACCTCACCTAGGTTCTAGAATTTCATCAATAATGAGCCACTCCTCATGACCCTGGTGCAGTTCTTTCTGCCCACATGTCCTGTTCCTATGCTTAAATAAAACCACCTTTTTGTACAAAAGATGTCTCAAGAATTCTTTCTTGGCTTCTGGCTTTGAACCCCAACATTTTCCTATATCAAACAGAGCATGAGGTTCCTGAACTAATTCAAAGGAAAACAAGCTGGAGGTGGCAGGATGGGTAGGATGGTAGAAGCTGCATCTTTGGTTCATGTGGGCTCTGTCTCTCAGGGCAAAGAGGAACCCTGCCATATCCTGAGACACATTTGCTTTCCTCCTGGAGAAAGAAATTTCCAGCAGTTGCTGCCTCTCCACCACACTCCAAACATGCAGTTCAGAAGGGCTCCACCCCAAGTTCCAGAAAGGAGCCTGACGTTCTGCATACTGAATCCCCCATAGCCCTTGGGACTGACTTGGGGAAAAGCACATGACCTGACAATCCAGGTATTGTACAGTAAGAACCAGGGTAAGAGATGTTCTTCCCTCTTTCTTCTGAAACTAACAGCAAAATGGTGGTGCTAAGATTAGAATCTATGTCTTCTAGCTGCCAAGAATCCCTCCATCTCACCATGGGAAACTGAAGACTGAATGAAATTCCAAAACTTAACATCCAGAAGACAAAGACCAAGTAGGGGTGGCCCAGGTTCTTGACCGACTTTGGTAAATTATCTATTAGGCTTTCAGATCTGGAGAGGGGACTAGGAATGCTGAGAATAATATTCATACACACCTCACATACATCTACACAGACACATATACATAGAACACACATGTCTGCACATATATACATGCATATATACATACATATATATATACATGCACATATACAGATACATGCATCACACACACATATGCATGCACATGTATACACACACACCCCTTCCATGGCTCCAATACTTGGAAACTGAAATTTCATGTTTTACTCACAAATATACGCTTTCTCAAAAAAAAGAGAAAGAAACACAAATACTTCCTCACTAAGAATTTAAAGTAGAAAAAAAATAAATTAAAGTAGCACACTGCAGATTCTAGGGTCAGAAGGAACCATTAATCTGGTAGGCAAAGACAGGAAATAAAATGTAAAGGAATGGATTAACAGCACCTTTTAAATTAGACAGTTGACTTCCTGAAAGGAAAGGGGGAGTTTGAAATCTGAGATGGCCTTGGCATAATGGAGCAGGAAAGCTTTTTTTTCTTTCTTTCTTTCTTTCTTTCTTTCTTTCTTTCTTTCTTTCTTTCTTT
>NC_081573.1:23790435-23795624 GCF_022355385.1 Mustela nigripes
TTTTCTTTCTCTTAATCTCAGGTGACCTCTTTTCAGTTGTTTGTGCTGTAGCTGTTGCTGCTCCTCTTTGTATGGGCTCTCAGGGTCCTTCTTGGGAGCACAGTCAGGTGGGGCAGATTTGGTGTGCTGCCACTGAGACACAGGAACTCAGTCCTTCACTGTTCCCCAATACTTAATTTTCTTTCATGTGCAGAAGCTAAAGAAGTTCAGCCCTGCTGCTGGTGACTGAGAATGGCAGCAGAGAGAGCAGAAAGCACTGCCAAGGATGGCTCCAATGCTTCAAAAGATGTTTGAGAATTTATCTGAAAACATGGATCCAAGACAACTAATATGATAATTAGTGACATGATTACTGTCGTGGGTTGAATTTCATCCCTGCCCCCTAAAAAAGTATGTTGAAGTCTTAACTCTTAGTTTCTCTTAGTATCTTAACTCTTAGTATCTAAATCTTAACTCTTATTAGGAAATAAGGCCATTGTAGATGTAATTAGTTAGAATGAGGCCATACTGAAATACGGTGGGCCCCCAGTCAAATGTGATTGGTCCTTATGAGAAGACAGCCATGTGAAGTCTGAGGCACAGGGAGAGCACTATGTGATGACAGAGGCAGGGATTAGTTATGCAGCTGTGAATCAAGGGACACAAAGATTGCAGCCAAGCACGAGAAGCTAAGAAGTGGGAAGAAGGATTCTTCTGAAGAATTCAGAGGGAGCGTGGCCCTGCTAACACCTTATTTCAGACTCTCCCCTACAGACTGTGAGACAATAAATTTCTGACGTTTGAATTCCTCTGGTTTGTGGTAGTTTATTACAAGGCCCTAGAAAACTGTGACTGGAGAACTTTTTTACACCTCTGACCAACTCTGAAGTCCATCTCCAGGGCCCTGCTCACCCTGACACTGCACACACCATCACTCCAGAATGATGGGCCACAAGGGAAGTGAACAGTGGTGCATGTGAATAAGATAAGGTCAATCTGACTCTCTCACCTCCCATAAAGGAGCCTCTCAGGGAAGACACTGTGGTGAACCTGGCAACAGCCCCAACTCCACTCCAGCTGGATGGTCCTTGCAACAGGTAAACAGCTCAAAACTGACCATGCCTGCTGTTGTCAAAGGAGCCAGAGCACTTTTTATTTATTTGTTTATTTATTTATTTATTTATTTCATAGAGAGAGAGAGAGCAGGTGGGGGCAGGAGCAGAGGGAGGAGAGAGAGAATCTCAAGTAGACTCCCTAATGAGTGGGGAGCCCTAAATGGGGCTTGATCTCACAACCCTGAGATCATGACCTGAGCTGAAATCAAGAGTCCAATGCTTAACTGACTGAGCCATGCAGGTTCCCCCTAGGCAGAATAGTCTTTTTCTTTCTTTCTTTCTTTCTTCCTTTCTTTCTTAAGAGCACTCTTAAATCCTGGCAAAGCCTGAAGGGGACAGGAACTAAAGCTGCTTTGGCTTTGAACCAGAATTGGACACCCCAGTGCCACAGGGCCCCTCACCATGCTCCCAATTTGCTAATGAACAATCGAGGAGACCACTTAAGCACCAAAAGGACTGGCAGTCCTGGGGTGGCAAAGCCCCAGCTGGACATTCCTGCAGTGGGTGTGAGGTGAAAACTGGACAAGAAGACCCTAAGGGTCCATCCTTCTAAGATTCCCTAATTCTCCTACCAATTTGCAGAGTTCCATGCCTTAATGTTGCTACAAAAGCACTGAAATATTGGATCCTCTGAGGTGAAGGCAATTTTAAATTACATTCCCAAACATCTGGAAGGTCAGAAGTCAGTTCTTTGTGGCTCATCACTCCATCACTTGTTTTCACCATCTGTCCTACAGTCTGGACTGCTCCAGAGGTAACCTAGAAGTAGAAGCCAAGGTTCCCACACCAGTTTATAAACTGACACTCAAAAAACAAACATAAACTCTGACATTCATGCTTTCCACCAATGTGGACACGCATCCATAGGCTCACTCTTAGACACATTCACAAAGCACTACATTTATACATAGGTTGCCACATTTTCCAACATACAGAGTCACACACTTTCAAATAGGCACAATCATACATACCCAGCACATATTCACACACATGCACACATTCATAATTCTGTTTTCCAAGACACAGAGGTACGCATCCTCTCTTTCCCTCTTTCTAACACACATGGTCACACACCCCATACACACCACAGTACTCAGTAAATCAACATAGACCTTTATAACAGACCCAGAAAGCTTTTCTCAGTCAGGATCTTCAGACTTCAAACAAAACCAATTAAGGCTACAAAAAGAAATAAATCTGTTTAGTTTAGAGTTTTACTTGGTGTTGATTTTTTGAGAGCAGGGAAAATATAGTTTGATGTGGGAAACAAAGGTGTTAGGTCCCCCCAAAAATGGGTACCCTAATAATGGGTCCGTCATTAAAGGAGTGAGACTGATAAAAGCAAAGGTCAAGCAAAGCTTTATTTGGTGCCAAGAATCAAGAATCAGACCGACTGTCAAACAGACCGGCTGGGGATTCCCCTTACAGAGGACGACCCCTCCCTGCTTTCCAGACTAACTTTTATAGAGCAAAGGCCAAGTGGTTGGGTCTGGCTACACACAGGTGGCTAATTGAATTACAATTCACCGCACAGTAGCCATGGAAACTAGTCCATCACTTGGGAGGTAGGAGACAGTATGTGCCCCCACTGATTGGATGTCTCCACCTGGCCTGACCCACCCTTGTATTTGGGCTTTGTTACCTGGAGCTGGTTTCCAGGACTTGTTTTGAAGTCCTGTGGGGGAAGGGGAGCAGGGACAGTTTAAGGGCTAAACAACAAAGTTATTGTTTAACCTCAATGGAAGCCAATGGTTAAAATAAAAATATAAAATAGGTCCTTACATTCCCCCCTTTTCTTTGGAGATTAGTCAAATATTTGACTCTTCTGCCAGTTTTATACCTCCTTTTAATGGCTTCTGGCTGTTTTAATGACTCCAGTGTGATTTATCCAGAAACAGTATGTTAAGCCCCCTCTGCTTTGTTATTTTGCACTTGCTTGTACCTCCCTCCTATACCTTAACAACAGGGACAACAATGAGTTTAATGAACTCGTTGTCTTTTTTTGTTTTTTGTTTTTTGTTTTTTTGAGTCTTAGTTTCAGCCCAGGATTGGCAGGGTCCATCGGCAATGGCATCCACCTCTGGGGAGCGTTTCATCCTCGGCTCATTTGACGTGACCCGCATGAATCCAGGCCCTGATGCCTTCTACTTTTATTGCCATGGGGGTGGTCAGGATGGCAGTAACTGGTCCCTTCCAGCGAGGCTCCAGGTTTCCCACTTGGTGGCAGTGTATCCAAACCAAGTCCCCTGGTTGGTAAAGATATGGCTCCATCTCCATCTCCATCCAAGTGTGGGCAGTCCAGATCCTTGCATGGGCTTAAGACAGACTGTAATGCCTGCAGTGACTGGAGTACAGACTGATCAGTCATTTCTGCTATAGCAACCTCTTGTAATCAAGGGCGGAGGGGATCTCCCAAACATTATTTTAAATGGGGTCACCTTATTCAAGTAAGGTGTACATCGCGCCTGGAGGAGGGCGAAGGGAAGGAGATCTACCCACCCACCGCCAGTCTCCAGAATTAACTTGGTCAAGGTCTCTTCAAGAGTCCGATTTATTGATCGGAGGAGTCAAGATGGCGGAGAAGTAGCAGGCTGAGACTGCTTCAGCTAGCCGGAGATCAGCTAGATAGCTTATCTAAAGATTGCAAACACCTGAAAATCCATCGGCAGATCGAAGAGAAGAAGAACAGCAATTCTGGAAACAGAAAAACAACCACTTTCTGAAAGGTAGGACCGGCGGAGAAGTGAATCCAAAGCGACGGGAAGATAGACCCCGGGGGGAGGGGCCGGCTCCCGGCAAGCGGCGGAGCAACCGCGCACAAGATCAGGACTTTTAAAAGTCTGTTCCGCTGAGGGACATCGCTCCAGAGGCTAAACCGGGGCGAAGCCCACACGGGGTCAGCGTGGCCTCAGGTCCCACAGGGTCACAGAAGGATCGGGGGTGTCTGAGTGTCGCAGAGCTTGCGGGTATTGGAACGGGAAAGCCGGCTACAGAGACAGAGCCGACAGTAAGCTCGCAGCTCCGTGTTACCTTGAACCGGTCGCAGGCTCGGTGAGCTCGGAGCGCAGCCGGAGGTCAGGCAGACGGGAGTAACTGGGCGCTGTTCTCTGAGGGCGCACTGAGGAGTGGGGCCCTGGGCTCTCGGCTCCTCTGGGCTGGAGACCAGGAGGCCGCCATTTGTATTCCAAGCGCTCAGGGAACAAAAGCTCCTGAAAGCAAACCCGAACGGATTACTCACCCCGGCCCCGGGTAAGGGCGGTGTAATTCCGCCTGGGGCAAAGATACTTGAGAATCACTACAACAGGCCCCTCCCCCAGAAGATCAACAAGAAATCCAGCCGAGACCAAGTTCACCTACCAAGGAGTGCGGTTTCAATACCAAGGAGAGCAGCAGAATTCCAGAGGAGGAGAAAGCCAAGCACGGAACTCATGGCTTTTTTCCTGTGATTTTTTTTTAGTCTTTCAGTTAATTTAATTTTTTCTTTTTCATTTTTTTTTCTCGCCTTCGGGTAAAATTTTTTTTTAACTGTTACCTTTTTCTTTTTTAACGAATTTTTACTAGTTTATCTAATATATATATATATATTTTTTTTTTACATTTTTCTTAGGTGTTTTCTTTTTTAAAAAATATTCTTTTCTTTTCTTTTCTTTTCTTTTTTTTTTTTCTTTTTTCTTTCTTCCTTTTTGAACCTCTTTTTATCCCCTTTCTCCCCACTCACGATTTTGGATCTCTTCTAATTTGGTTAAAGCATATTTTCCTGGGGTTGTTGCCACCCTTTTAGTATTTTACTTGCCCCTTCATTTACTCTTATCTGGACAAAATGACAAGACGTAAAAATTCAACACACAAAAAAGAACAAGAGGCAGTACCGAAAGCTAGGGACCTAATCAATACAGACATCGGTAATATGTCAGATCTAGAGTTCAGAATGACAATTCTCAAGGTTTTAGCCGGGCTCGAAAAAGGCATGGAAGATATTAGAGAAACCCTCTCGAGAGATATAAAAGCCCTTTCTGGAGAAATAAAAGAACTAAAATCTAACCAAGGTGAAATCAAAAAAGCTATTAATGAGGTGCAATCAAAAATGGAGGCTCT
>NC_081573.1:23800624-23805801 GCF_022355385.1 Mustela nigripes
TGATACTATATGTGGAAAACCCAAAAGACTCCACTCCAAAACTGCTAGAACTTATACAGGAATTCAGTAAAGTGTCAGGATATAAAATCAATGCACAGAAATCAGTTGCATTTCTCTACACCAACAGCAAGACAGAAGAAAGAGATATTAAGGAGTCAATCCCATTTACAATTGCATCCAAAACCATAAGATACCTAGGAATAAACCTAACCAAAGAGACACAGAATCTATACTCAGAAAACTATAAAGTACTCATGAAAGAAATTGAGGAAGACACAAAGAAATGGAAAAATGTTCCATGCTCCTGGATTGGAAGAATAAATATTGTGAAAATGTCTATGCTACCTAAAGCAATCTACACATTTAATGCAATTCCTATCAAAGTACCATCCATCTTTTTCAAAGAAATGGAAGATATAATGCTAAAATTTATATGGAACCAGAAAAGACCTCGAATAGCCAAAGGGATATTTAAAAAGAAAGCCAACGTTGGTGGCATCACAATTCCGGACTTCAGGCTCTATTACAAAGCTGTCATCATCAAGACAGCATGGTACTGGCACAAAAACAGACACATAGATCAATGGAACAGAATAGAGAGCCCAGAAATAGACCCTCAAATCTATGGTCAACTAATCTTCGACAAAGCAGGAAAGAATGTCCAATGGAAAAATACAGCCTCTTCAATAAATGGTGCTGGGAAAATTGGACAGCCACATGCAGAAAAATGAAATTGGACCATTTACTTACACCACACACAAAAATAGACTCAAAATGGATGAAGGACCTCAATATGCGAAAGGAATTCATCAAAATCCTTGAGGAGAACACAGGCAGCAACCTCTTCGACCTCAGCCACAGCAACATCTTCCTAGGAACAATGCCAAAGGCAAGGGAAGCAAGGGCAAAAATGAACTATTGGGATTTCATCAAGATCAAAAGCTTCTGCACAGCAAAGGAAACAGTTAACAAAATCGAAAGACAACTGACAGAATGGGAGAAGATATTTGCAAATGACATATCAGATAAAGGACTAGTGTCCAGAATCTATAAAGAACTTAGCAAACTCAACACCCAAAGAACAAATAATCCAATCAAGAAATGGGCAGAGGACATGAACAGACATTTCTGCAAAGAAGACATCCAGATGGCCAACAGACACATGAAAAAGTGCTCCATATAACTCGGCATCAGGGAAATACAAATCAAAACCACAATGAGATATCACCTCACACCAGTCAGAATGGCTAAAATCAACAAGTCAGGAAATGACAGATGCTGGCGAGGATGCGGAGAAAGGGGAACCCTCCTACACTGTTGGTGGGAATGCAACCTGGTGCAGCCACTCTGGAAAACAGCATGGAGGTTCCTCAAAATGTTGAAAATAGAACTGCCCTATGACCCAGCAATTGCACTATTGGGTATTTACCCTAAAGATACAAATGTAGTGATCCAAAGGGGCACATGCACCCGAATGTTTATAGCAGCAATGTCCACAATAGCCAAACTATGGAAAGAACCTAGATGTCCATCAACAGATGAATGGATCAAGATGATGTGGTATATATACACAATGGAATACTATGCAGCCATCAAAAGAAATGAAATCTTGCCATTTGCAACAACATGGATGGAACTAGAGCGTATCATGCTTAGCGAAATAAGTCAAG
The DNA here is from genome assembly GCF_022355385.1 of Mustela nigripes. Classification (NCBI taxonomy): domain Eukaryota; kingdom Metazoa; phylum Chordata; class Mammalia; order Carnivora; family Mustelidae; genus Mustela; species Mustela nigripes. The sequence continues at coordinate 23,802,295 of NC_081573.1, forward strand.
CAGAGAAAGACAACTATCATATGATCTCCCTGATATGAGGAAGTGGTGATGCAACATGGAGGCTTAAGTGGGTAGAAGAAGAATAAATGAAACAAGATGGGATTGGGAGGGAGACAAACCATAAGTGACTCTTAATCTCACAAAACAAACTGAGGGTTGCCGGGGGGAGGGGGTTTGGGAGAAGGGGGTGGGATTATGGACATTGGGGAGGGTATGTGATTTGGTGAGTGCTGTGAAGTGTGTAAACCTGGTGATTCACAGACCTGTACCCCTGGGGATAAAAATATATGTTTATAAAAAATAAAAAATTTAAAAAAAAAAAGAGTCCGATTTATTCTTTTTACTTGCCCTGAGCTCCAGGGCCGGTAGGCACAATGTAGTTTCCAACTAGTGCCTACAGATTTGGCCAATACCTGTGAGACTGAACTCACAAACGCAAGGTCATTGTCTGACCCGATCGCAAGAGGTAACCCAACCTCTATCTCTTTTCCCTCTTCCCATTTTAGTTCTTCTCACATTTACCACCTGACATTGAGTACATCTATCAACAGTATCTTGAGTCATATGCCCTAATTTAGAAACCTGGAACTGCTTGCCCATAAGCTCTTTAAGCTTGAGTGTCCCCAATGAGTGCCCTGATGTATTTGGCTTACTAATTTTCTTCCTAATCTTCGAGGAAGAATTAATTTTCCTGTTCTAGTCTTAGTCCAATCCCCTTTATAGTCTAATTTAGTCCATTTCTGTAAATATACCTGCATCTTTGACAAGGAGGGCCGTGGCAGCAATTATGCGGAGGCAAGGGGGAACCCAGCCACTACTAGATCTAGTTTCTTGCTAAGATAAGTTATTGGCCTTTGCCAAGGCCTCAGAGTCTGAGTCAAAACTCTTTCAGTCACCCCGCCTTTTCATCTACATACAGGTGGAAGGGCTTGGTAACATCTTGGATGGCCAATGCCGGGGCACTCAGTAAGTCTGTTTGTCTAGAGCTGACTAACAAAGGCAAGATTGTTTACACAAGTTATCGTGCAACTTCTCTGAAGTTCACCTTAAGCTGCCTAGCTTAAGTAAATAAACGTTTAATATCAATCTAATTTAGAATTTAACACCCACAAAGGGTGTTAAAATTATTAAAACATAATTTTTCTAAAATAACCCTCATTTCCAGAGATATCCAAATCAGGACTAATTAATTTGAAAAACAAGTCCAGTTTTAACAAACTTAACCTAATTATTTACATAAGCTCAGCAAGAACAGTGAGTGTGATCATGATGAGGGAGCAGGAGGCTGACTGAGGACAGAGCAAAAACTGGCGCAACCCCTCTTCACCCGCTCCCCTCCATATGTGTAGCATTCCTCAGGCACCCCTGACCGCCATAAAACGATAAATAGTTAACTTGCAGGGATCACAATCCTGCAGAACAGGAATCTCCCTTGCTCTACAGATGTCCTAGAGACCTAAACAGTGAGGTTACCTTATCAATAGCACAAATTTCCAGAGGCAAATAACTCTCAGTTCCTGAAGCCCTAATGTCTCCCTCCCCACCATAAACTGGAGAAGACTGAAGTAGAAGGGAATGTAAATGATAGCAGGATCATAATACCCCACCAAGAATCTCCCAACTATCCTGATGTTAGTGCCTGACCTAAATGATGAGGGAGCAGGAGGCTGGCTGAGGACAAAGCAAGAGCTGGCGCCTTGCACCCCCCCCTTCATCCGCTCCCCTCCATAGGTGTAGCATTCCTCAGGCACCCCTGACTGCCATAAAATGATAAATAGTTAACTTGCTAAGATCACAATCCTACAAGACAGGAGTCTCCCTTGGTTTGCAAATGTCCTTGAGATTTACAAACAGTTACCTTATCAATAGCCCAAATTCCAAAGACACAGAACTCAGTTTCTCAAGCCTAATGTCACCCTCCCCTCCATAAAAACCGAAGGAGGTGGAGGTAGAAGGAAAAGTAAATAAAGTTAAATTTCTTCTAAACCTAAATCTCATTAACAAGGATGCTTGATGGCAGGAATGTAACATTCCACCAGGAGACTCTCAATTGTCTTTACTTGATAATAACTAAGCCTTCAATATCCTGATAGTATTCTTTGCCCCAATAGCCCTTTGTCCTCACCTACCCAACTCCTGCGTATATAACCAACCACCCCTCACAACCCGGGGCGGCAGCAGCTCTTCCTGTCCCCGTGCTTTAATAAACCACCATTTTGCACCAATGACGTCTTAAGAATTCTTTCTTTAGTCGTCGGCTCCGAACCTCCTCACCCCACCGAACCTGACTTAGGTTCTGGGACTTCATCATAAAGACGACAGGCCCTCCTTAACATGTGAAAACTCTGTTGAAACCTCCCATCCCTTCCCCACCACCTTCCCCCAACAGCAGGGTATACAACATGCCTACCCTCACAACCCAGGGCAGCAGCACTTCCTGCCCACGGGTCCTGTCCCCATGCTTTAATAAACCACCATTTTGCACCAAAGATGTCTCAAGAATACTTTCTTGGTCATTGGCTCCGGACCTCAGCCCCCTGAACCTCACCTAGGTTTTAGAACTTCATCAATCATATAGATCTTTTAGAATCTGCTTTGCTGGAACTTCTTATAAGGAATCTCTAGGTTGAACTTTTAGTAGTCTCTCTGAGCCCAGAAGCTGAGCCACGAAGGTGCCATCAGACATGCCTGCAATACCTGTCGACTTGGGCAAATTCTTCTACCTGAGGTCCTGCCCCTGCCAGGGAGTGACATTCTTTACTCACCTGGTGAGGCTGCTGGGAACTCTGTAAGCAAGGTATCAGGCCAACAGTTCCAAAGGGCTTTATGGCTCCAGGTTTCATAAAGTCAACCTTAGTTCCTTTAAACTGTCTGGTCATATCTGAGTCTTCAAATATGACATCCCAGTCAAAGCCTTGGTAAAATAACCAGTTTCCAATGCTGTCCTGTTACAAGAACAGATTCTTATTGAACTTATGCAAATGACTGATTGCCAAGGAAGAAAGAATACTTGCTGAGACCTTTTAGTTTCAGAGGGTTCAGATAGAGAGAAAAGTTGAATGCCTTGATTCATTTACAAATGAATACCTTTACATCTCTGTAAGTTACAGGTAACTTAATAAAAAGTTTCCCTAATCTAGAGGAGCAAACATTACAGAACCAGTCATGTTTAAAGTAAGACAAAACATTAAGAAACACAACATTACAACTTTTCAGTTCATCTAGTCCCATGTTACTAATTCTGGTTTAGTCTGAATGTAGCCCTTACATCTATAAATCTTTACCCATTTCAGTATCCAGGATTTTAACATATCAAAGACCTGTTTTTGTCCTGAAAGCCTTCCCATATGAATTTCCATTAGGGAGGAATTCACCTTACAAGAGAATTAAAACAATTGCAAGTGACAAAAACTCAGAATAGATATGGTTAAATATCAAGTGATGACCCTTATCAAAGCATTACAATTTTAGGAAATGTATAGAACCTCTAGAATAATTACAGCATTT